>NC_138291.1:76560000-76800000 GCF_965601325.2 Salmo salar
TTAATGGCTTCAGACCGAGGCTCGGCATCTGTCCTCGTGCTCCTAGAACTTAGTGCTGCTTTTGATACCATCGATCACCACATTCTTTTTGAGAGATTGGAAACCCAAATTGGTCTACACGGACAAGTTCTGGCCTGGTTTAGATCTTATCTGTCGGAAAGATATCAGTTTGTCTCTGTGAATGATAGCACTGTCCTCTGACAAATCAACTGTACATTTCGGTGTTCCTCAAGGGTCCGTTTTAGGACCACTATTGTTTTCACTATATATTTTACCTCTTGGGGATGTCATTCGAAAACATAATATTAATTTTCACTGCTATGCGGATGACACACAGCTGTACATTTCAATGAAACATGGCGAAGCCCCAAAATTGCCCTCGCTGGAAGCCTGTGTTTCAGACATAAGGAAGTGGATGGCTGCAAACGTTCTACTTTTAAACTCGGACAAAACAGAGATGCTTGTTCTAGCTCCCAAGAAACAAAGAGATCTTCTGTTGAATCTGACAATTAATCTTGATGGTTATACAATCGTCTCAAATAAAACTGAAGGACCTCGGCGTTACTCTGGACCCTGATCTCTCTTTTGACGAACATATCAAGACTGTTTCAAGGACAGCTTTTTTTCCATCTATGTAACATTGCAAAAATCTGAAATTTTCTGTCCAAAATTGATGCAGAAAAATGTATCCATGCTTTTGTTACTTCTAGGTTAGACTACTGCAATGCTCTACTTTCCGGCTACCCGGATAAAGCACTAAATAAACTTCTGTTAGGATTATAGCAGCCGTATTTAGCACTGACTAGAACCCCCAAAAATTATCATATTACTCCAGTGCTAGCCTCCCTACACTGGCTTCCTGTTAAGGCAAGGGCTGATTTCAAGGTTTTACTCCTAACCTACAAAGCATTACATGGGCTTGCTCCTACCTATCTTTCCGATTTGGTCCTGCCGTACATACCTACACGTACGCTACGGTCACAAGACACAGGCCTCCTAATTGAATTTCTAAGCAAACAGCTGGAGGCAGGGCTTTCTCCTATAGAGCTCCATTTTTATGGAATGGTCTGCCTACCCATGTGAGAGACGCAGACTCAGTCTCAACCTTTAAGTCTTTACTGAAGACTCAACTCTTCAGTAGGTCCTATGATTGAGTGTACTCTGGCCCAGGAGTGTGAAGGTGAGCGGAAAGGCACTGGAGCAACGAACAGCCCTTGCTGTCTCTGCCTGGCCGGTTCCCCTCTCTCCACTGGGATTCTCTGCCTCTAACCCTATTACAGGGGCTGAGTCACTGGCTTACTGGTGCTCTTCCATGCCGTCCCTAGGAGGGGTGCGTCACTTGAGTGGGTTGAGTCACTGATGTGGTCTTCCTGTCTTGGTTGGCGCCCCCCCTTGGGTTGTGCCGTGGCGGAGATCGTTGTGGGCTATACTCGGCCTTGTCTCAGGATGGTAAGTTGGTGGTTGAAGATATCCCTCTAGTGGTGTGGGGGCTGTGCTTTGGCAAAGTGGGTGGGGTTATATCCTGCCTGTTTGGCCCTGTCTGGGGGTATCATCGGATGGGGCCACAGTGTCTCCTGACCGCTCCTGTCTCAGCCTCCAGTATTTATGCTGCAGTAGTTTGTGTCGGGGGGCTAGGGTCAGTCTGTTATATGTGGAGTATTTCTCCTCTTATCCGGTGTCCTGTGTGAATTTAACTATGCTCTCTCTAATTCTCTCTTTCTCTCAGAGGACCTGAGCCCTAGGACCATGCCTCAGGACTACCTGGCATGATGACTCCTTGTTGTCCCCAGTCCACCTGGCCGTGCTGCTGCTCCAGTTTCAACTGTTCTGCCTGCAGCTATGGAACCCTGACCTGTTCACTGTGATTACTATTATTTGACCATGCTGGTCATTTATGAACATTTGAACATCTTGGCAGATGTTGTCTCTGTGGGTGGGTGTGTGTGTCTCTGTGGGTGGGTGGGTTTGTGTGTCTCTGTGGGTGGGTGGGTGTGTGTGTCTCTGTGGGTGGGTGGGTGTGTGTGTCTCTGTGGGTGGGTGGGTGTGTGTGTCTGTCTCTGTGGATGGGTGGGTGTGTGTGTCTGTCTCTGTGGATGGGTGGGTGTGTGTCTCTGTGTCTCTGTGTGTGTGTGTGTCTCTGTGGGTGGGTGGGTGGGTGTGTGTGTCTCTGTGGGTGGGTGGGTGGGTGGGTGTGTCTCTGTGGGTGGGTGGGTGGGTGGGTGGGTGTGTGTCTTTGTGTCTCTGTGGGTGGGTGTGTCTCTGTGGGTGGGTAAGTGGGTGTGTCTCTGTGGGTGGGTGGGTGTGTGGGTGGGTGGGTGTGTGTGTGTGTGTCTCTGTGGGTGGGTGGGTGGGTGTGTGTGTCTCTGTGGGTGGGTGGGTGGGTGGGTGTGTGTCTCTGTGGGTGGGTGTGTGTGTCTCTGTGTCTCTGTGGGTGGGTGTGTCTCTGTGGGTCGGTGTGTGTGTGTCTCTGTGGGTGGGTGGGTGGGTGTGTCTCTCTGTGGGTGGGTGCATGGTTGGGTGGGTGGGTGGGTGTGTGTGTCTCTGTGGGTGGGTGTGTGTGTCTCTCTGTGGGTGGGTGTGTGTGTGTGTGTCTCTGTGGGTGGGTGGGTGTGTGTGTGTGTCTCTGTGGGTGGGTGTGTGTGTGTCTGTCTCTGTGGGTGGGTGGGTGTGTGTCTGTCTGTGGGTGGGTGGGTGGGTGTGTGTGTCTCTGTGGATGGGTGGGTGTGTGTGTCTCTGTGGGTGGGTGGGTGGGTGGGTGTGTCTCTGTGGGTGGGTGTGTCTGTGGGTGGGTGTGTCTCTGTGGGTGGGTGGGTGTGTCTGTGGGTGGGTGTGTCTCTGTGGGTGGGTGTGTCTCTGTGGGTGGGTGGGTGGGTGGGTGTGTCTCTGTGGGTGGGTGGGTGGGTGTGTGTGTCTCTGGGTGGGTGGGTGTGTCTCTGTGGGTGGGTGTGTCTCTGTGGGTGGGTGGGTGTGTCTCTGTGGGTGTGTGTGTGTCTCTGTGGGTGTGTGTGTGTGTCTCTGTGGGTGGGTGTGTCTCTGTGCGTGGGTGGGTGTGTCTCTGTGGGTGGGTGTGTCTCTGTGCGTGGGTGGGTGTGTCTCTGTGGGTGGGTGTGTCTCTGTGCGTGGGTGGGTGTGTCTCTGTGGGTGGGTGTGTCTCTGTGGGTGTGTGTGTGTCTCTGTGGGTGGGTGTGTGTCTCTGTGGGTGGGTGTGTGTCTCTGTGGGTGGGTGTGTGTCTCTGTGGGTGGGTGTGTGTCTCTGTGGGTGGGTGTGTGTCTCTGTGCGTGGGTGGGTGTGTCTCTGTCTTCACCTTCCTCTCATGGGGACAGTGAATGACCCTCTTCTCCTGGTGAAACAGCCTGAGACAATGACCTCACTGGGGGTGAAGGGAAGGTCAGTGAGCCACCACACACACACACACACACACACACACCTCAGGACATAGGCACAAAAGGGTAATTGTGTGTAAGAGAAACATCCGTATATAGAACACATAACAGTATATACAGTTGCAGCCAAATCTAGACACACTTGCACTTTCCTTAAATAATTCCCTTTTTTTTCTCAAATAAGTTGAAATTGAAAATAAACGTTTGTTCACCACACCTTACTGGATTATCAACATTGCAAAACCAACCATTTATTTTTGTAAAGTTAAGTTTACAATTTAGAAAATAAAGACAAATGCCATGGTCATTTGTGTGTGTGTGTGTGGTGTGTGTGTGTGTGTGTGTGTGTGTGTGTGTGTGTGTGTGTGTGTGTGGAGAGTCATTACAGGTGGTCAGTCCACTTCAAGTGTTCAGCAGTCTGATGGATTGTAGATAGAAACTGTCTGAGCCTACAGAAAGGTGCAGCTCATTGATGGCTGTAAGAACCATCTGTTGTCTTGGCCAAAGGCTGTGTACCACAAAGTACTTGATCCAGGGTGCCAATCATTTTGATTTGTTTTTATTTTCTAAAATTGTAAAAATGTCAGTTTACAAAAATACAATGGTTCTGCGATGTTGAAAATCCATTAAAGTGTGGAGATACTTTCAAGTATTTTAGGAGAAATAGAGAATTATTTAAAAACAGTGCCAATATATTTGGCAGCAACTGTATAACATAAGTGACATATAACATTGAATGGGTGTCACACTTTCTTGGATAGTATTATTTAGGGCTAGGGGTACAGTTAAGTTTAGAGCAAGATACACTTTATTTGGGACTATCAAAATAAAGTGTAACCACACTTTGTTTCCAGTGTAAGTAAGTCGATCATCTTGTGGAAACAGTCCTTATGAAGACCAATCCCGTCCCTCAGTCCAGACAGCCACGGTCAACAAGACCAATCCCGTCCCTCAGTCCAGACAGCCACGGTCAACAAGACCAATCCCGTCCCTCAGTCCAGACAGCCACGGTCAACAAGACCAATCCCGTCCCTCAGTCCAGACAGCCACGGTCAACAAGACCAATCCCGTCCCTCAGTCCAGACAGCCACGGTCAACAAGACCAATCCCGTCCCTCAGTCCAGACAGCCACGGTCAACAAGACCAATCCCGTCCCTCAGTCCAGACAGCCACGGTCAACAAGACCAATCCCGTCCCTCAGTCCAGACAGCCACGGTCAACAAGACCAATCCCGTCCCTCAGTCCAGACAGCCACGGTCAACAAGACCAATCCCGTCCCTCAGTCCAGACAGCCACGGTCAACAAGACCAATCCCGTCCCTCAGTCCAGACAGCCACGGTCAACAAGACCAATCCCGTCCCTCAGTCCAGACAGCCACGGTCAACAAGACCAATCCCGTCCCTCAGTCCAGACAGCCACGGTCAACAAGACCAATCCCGTCCCTCAGTCCAGACAGCCACGGTCAACAAGACCAATCCCGTCCCTCAGTCCAGACAGCCATGGTCAACAAGACCAATCCCGTCCCTCAGTCCAGACAGCCACGGTCAACAAGACCAATCCCGTCCCTCAGTCCAGACAGCCACGGTCAACAAGACCAATCCCGTCCCTCAGTCCAGACAGCCACGGTCAACAAGACCAATCCCGTCCCTCAGTCCAGACAGCCACGGTCAACAAGACCAATCCCGTCCCTCAGTCCAGACAGCCACGGTCAACAAGACCAATCCCGTCCCTCAGTCCAGACAGCCACGGTCAACAAGACCAATCCCGTCCCTCAGTCCAGACAGCCACGGTCAACAAGACCAATCCTCTCCATATATATATATATATATAATAATAATAATGAGATGTATCTGCCACCTTGTGTATCGTAACTCCTGATCACCACACATGCATTTAACTGGAATATCACACACACACACACACACACACACACACACACACACACACACACACACACACACACACACACACACACACACACACACACACACACACACACACACACACACACACACACACACACACACACACACACACACACACACACTTCCAAGAATATGTTGCTTTGATGGACAGAGAGCAAGGCTGAGACAATGTGAGGCAGAATGATGAGTGTGAGCAGGTCATGGCTGTGTAATTACAGAGTGGCTTAGCATAGTGTGTTGCTAGCAGCTAGCAGGGCTTTGAATTGCCTTGGCTAGCCCCAGGGGAAGATACACAGGCTACTGGTAGCGGGCAGCTAATGGAGAGTGTAGCTAAGGTTACATTTTTAAAAATCCCTCCGGTCTCGGTTCTGTTGGCAGGCTGTCATTCGAGAGCGGCGAGACGGCTAATTTCTCCTGTGACCGCTGTCACCTCTGACCCTGACCCATTTGAAGGAAGAGAAAGGTCGCTGCCTCAAGGCTCAAGGCTCATGACACGACGCTTGCCATTTCTGGAGCCCTGACTAGGTTGACACCATATAAAGAGTGAGCTAAGGTTGAGTAGGACCCTGTTCTCCCATATGTCCTTCCAATGTATTCTCAATGACATCATCTCTGTCCAATCCACGGAATTAAATAGTACATATTGTATCTATATAGTACCATCCTTGTTCATGTCTTTGTGTTGGGGACCTCCAGGGCATGAGGCCAGATGAACACCACAGCATGCCCAGCAGAGAACAGCCTGGCCTGGCTACAGGCTACACAAACCACTGCCTCTGTGGCTCCCTGGCTGCCTGGACAACCATGAAGGAGATCTGAAGGACAGATGGAGGAAGATAATTCTGGTAGAGAGAATGAGGAAAAAAAGAGAGGGAGGGGGAAAAGAAGGAAATGAGAGAGGGAGATAGAGAGGAGGGAGATAGAGAGGAGGGAGATAGAGGAGGGAGATAGAGGAGGGAGATAGAGGAGGGAGATAGAGGAGGGAGATAGCCCGTGGCTTTTGAGAGCGTGCCAGCGCACATCTCGCGGTTGTGTTCGCTTGAGACAATTTGCAGCATAGCAGCTGCAGAGCAATGCTCAGTGTTCTATCTATCATGCCCTAGCAGAACCGAGCAGAGCTGCCTACAGCCTTACTACGCCCACTGTGTCATCTAATACACAGAGAGAGGCGGGAGGGAGAAGAGGGAGACAGAGAAAGAGAAAAAGTGAGAGAAACAGAGAGAGATGCCCACAGCAATCCAACACTCAGTGTCACTCACAGAGCAAAAACGCCATCATTATATTCATCACCACCCAATGTGAGCAGAGAGTAAGATTAGAATCCACTTTTATGTCTTCTATAGCTAGGTTTCCTCTGGCGACAGATTTTCATGCGACTATTCTTAAAACAATATGCACATTTTTCCACCGGAGGTGTGTTTCCATCAAACTGACTTGTTGTGAATATAAATAACTGTGTGTAATGGATTTAATGGACACAAACAGCACTTTTGCACTTCAATTTTCATGTCCCGAATAAAACAGAAGATCACTACCACATACGCTTATGACAATAGAATAGCCCATACAGAATGACATAAACAAAAGGAAAGATAGGTTACATACCAATCCCTATGCAGTCCATCTTCCTGCTTGTATAATAAAGCCCTTGGTTTTTAAAACTTGCAGCTGATGACCACAAAACATTCAGGGGGAAAAAAACATTCAGGGAAAACAGAAAATAAACTTTATTGCATGACAATGCCAGTGTTTCTAAATGACCCTATGATGTGTGGTATGACAGGGGTACTGCAGCAGCAGTGTTTCTAAATGACCCTATGATGTGTGGTATGACAGGGTACTGCAGCAGCAGTGTTTCTAAATGACCCTATGATGTGTGGTATGACAGGGTACTGCAGCAGCAGTGTTTCTAAATGACCCTATGATGTGTGGTATGACAGGGTACTGCAGCAGCAGTGTTTCTAAATGACCCTATGATGTGTGGTATGACAGGGTACTGTAGCAGCAGTGTTTCTAAATGACCCTATGATGTGTGGTATGACAGGGTACTGCAGCAGCAGTGTGTTTCTAAATGACCCTATGATGTGTGGTATGACAGGGTACTGCAGCAGCAGTGTGTTTCTAAATGACCCTATGATGTGTGGTATGACAGGGTACTGCAGCAGCAGTGTGTTTCTAAATGACCCTATGATGTGTGGTATGACAGGGTACTGCAGCAGCAGTGTGTTTCTAAATGACCCTATGATGTGTGGTATGACAGGGTACTGCAGCACCAGTGTGTTTCTAAATGACCCTATGATGTGTGGTATGACAGGGTACTGCAGCAGCAGTGTGTTTCTAAATGACCCTATGATGTGTGGTATGACAGGGTACTGCAGCAGCAGTGTTTCTAAATGACCCTATGATGTGTGGTATGACAGGGTACTGCAGCAGCAGTGTGTTTCTAAATGACCCTATGATGTGTGGTATGACAGGGTACTGCAGCACCAGTGTGTTTCTAAATGACCCTATGATGTGTGGTATGACAGGGTACTGCAGCAGCAGTGTGTTTCTAAATGACCCTATGATGTGTGGTATGACAGGGTACTGCAGCAGCAGTGTGTTTCTAAATGACCCTATGATGTGTGGTATGACAGGGTACTGCAGCAGCAGTGTGTTTCTAAATGACCCTATGATGTGTGGTATGACAGGGTACTGCAGCAGCAGTGTGTGATATTGTTCAGAGACATCTGGGGGTTGGGGAGCTAGGCCTACTTTAGCTCGCTCTTCCTCCTTTCTCTTTCTCTCCACCCATCTCCCTCTTCTTTTCCCCCCCTTTATCCCTCTTGGCGCTGTCCATGATGCTGAAATTAAAATGTCCATTTGAGCAGAATAGCAGAGGCCCGGTGGCCATCATGTTTTATGCATCCAATCCAAACACTGAGATTCAAACAAGTGCTGCCGTTGCTCGAGCATGGCAAATTGATTGTGCATCGGAGATGAGCTGGAGACTGCGCCTGAATCTTAACCATCCCCTGCCATTTCCAGGGCCTCAACCCCTAATCAATGAACCACAGGTTTTAACAGGCACCCAGAACAGCACTGTGAGCATTCAGAATTCAGATGCATAACATCGCCATTCACATCCAGAGGTGGTGAACAAAGAGATGAATACACATGAGGACGGCTTGATGTGCCTTAAGACTTGTGTACGTTTACAAGAACAGTGGTCTGCGGTTTGTGTGTTTGTGGAAGGGGAAGAAAGGCACACAGTACAAGTTTGCTTAGCACAAACATTACCAAGCCGCTGGGCAGCAGCACGCGTCGGATACTATTTTTGAGTACCAGTGAAATGATGCACATGCAAATGACTATAAGCATGACTTGCTAGTTGCTATTCAGTGAGACACGGTGCCTTCCCTTGTATTATATGACACGAGAGATTTTACACAGTAATCAAGACGTCACGCTACACAAAACACAACCCTGATTTTAAGTGTTTCTAAAATCCCCTGTGGGAAAAATTAATGGTGGGAAAAAAATTATTGGAACCATTTCCTTGTTTGACCACTAGGTTTTATGGGAATTATGACTCATACTGTTGTACTCTATAAAGGCTCCATATAAAGGGTACTTCAGAACTAGAATCTATCAAATCTATACAGTTATGAGTGGGAGAGAATGAGCATATTCCCAGGCACTCCACTCCCTCAGCCAGGCCTTATGTAAGCCCATCTATAGAGCAGTGAACAACAAGGCAGGCCTGGCCTGCAGAATAAGACATTCTATTAAGTGGCATTGGGAGAAATAAAAACATCTTTATAATAGACCGCTATAAGAGATATGGATTTATCCTTCATGATTAAAGCCATATAAGATTATCAGCAATGATGGAAGTAGCCTGAATGGCCCCGAGAAAAAAATAAACATATTGATTGCATCATCACCTAGTTACCGAGATGGATCAAGTATTGAAAAGAGAATTCCCACATCGACGATATGCTTGTCAAATCTAGAATGCACTTCAAAATGGCTGCCAATCCCCAGTTGGTCTTGCAACAGTTAGTTGTCCATCGGCTAAAGAAAAAGCTTTCTCCGCCCAAAGTGTTCCCTTGGGGGGCAGGCGAGCAACTTCATTGCATCGAAGCTATCAATCCGATTAATGCTTTGTCTTCTCTTAATAGGCTGGGGCTGTTGCTAAAAACACAGCTCTGCATTATCATCCATCTTTAATGAGTTCAGGGCCGTGAACCTGGCGCTAAGCGCACAGGATCCTACAGGGTGTCATACACACGCTGTCATACGGCCCTCAACACAATACAGTTCATATTACAAAGCCCTACATCTCACCATCTCGCTCGCTCTCATTTCAGTGAGGCGTCGGCAGTCTGGGCAGGCTGCAACTAAGCAGGCAGGCGAAGGAGGAACTGTCGGACCTCCTGGAATATCACTTCTCTCCGGCACCCAACAAGGCTTTAATTGACAGGTGGGGTGTCGGCTCTGTGTAGCCACTTTGGAGAATGTCAGAAGAAGTCAAGAGGTAAATCCTCGTCCATGCGGTGGTGCAGCGGTTAGCGTCAACGCCGCCTGAGCAGGGCTCCTCTGGTTGCGAGCCGTCCATCACTGTCAGTCACCTGAGCTCCCCCATAACAATCACTCCATCTCATCAGGCTAACAACACTTAGCTAACAACACACACTGACTCGGCTGGCTGCCAAACGAGGTAACTATTAGTATGCCGCTGGGAAGTTAACTGAGCCACATTGCCGGACACAATTAGCATAAATGTGCTATGCTAGTGCTGTTAGCATCCTTAACGGTTTACATGACAGCCGATAGGATAATTCTATAAGGGTTAAACGGAGAAATAGTCAATTCTCAATCCTCTCAAAAATGTATATTTTTGCCCAACATCATTATTTGGAAACAGTTTTTAACACTGCTGCTACTCGCTGTTTATTATCTATGCGTAGTCACTACAAATGACCTCGACTAACCTGTACCCCCACACATTGACTCGATACCGGTACCCCCTGTATATAGCCTCGTTATTGTTATGTCATTTTCTTGTGATTATATATACTGCTCAAAAAAATTAAGGGAACACTTAAACAACACATCCTAGATCTGAATGAAAGAAATAAATCTTATTAAATACTTTTTCCTTTACATAGTTGAATGTGCTGACAACAAAATCACACAAAAATAATCAATGGAAATCCAATTTATCAACCCATGGAGGTCTGGATTTGGAGTCACACTCAAAATTAAAGTGGAAAACCACACTACAGGCTGATCCAACTTTGATGTAATGTCCTTAAAACAAGTCAAAATGAGGCTCAGTAGTGTGTGTGGCCTCCACGTGCCTGTATGACCTCCCTACAACGCCTGGGCATGCTCCTGATGAGGTGGCGGATGGTCTCCTGAGGGATCTCTTCCCAGACCTGGACTAAAGCATCCGCCAACTCCTGGACAGTCTGTGGTGCAACGTGGCGTTGGTGGATGAAGCGAGACATGATGTCCCAGATGTGCTCAATTGGATTCAGGTCTGGAGAACGGGCGGGCCAGTCCATAGCATCAATGCCTTCCTCTTGCAGGAACTGCTGACACTCCAGCCACATGAGGTCTAGCATTGTCTTGCATTAGGAGGAACCCAGGGCCAACCGCACCAGCATATGGTCTCACAAGGGGTCTGAGGATCTCATCTCGGTACCTAATGGCAGTCAGGCTACCTCTGGCGAGCACATGGAGGGCTGTGCGGCCCCCCAAAGAAATGCCACCCCACACCATGACTGACCCACCGCCAAACCGGTCATGCTGGAGGATGTTGCAGGCAGCAGAACGTTCTCCACGGCGTCTCCAGACTCTGTCACGTCTGTCACGTGCTCAGTGTGAACCTGCTTTCATCTGTGAAGAGCACAGGGCGCCAGTGGCGAATTTGCCAATCTTGGTGTTCTCTGGCAAATGCCAAACGTCCTGCACGGTGTTGGGCTGTCAGCTCAACCCCCACCTGTGGACGTCGGGCCCTCATACCACCCTCATGGAGTCTGTTTCTGACCGTTTGAGCAGACACATGCACATTTGTGGCCTGCTGGAGGTCATTTTGCAGGGCTCTGGCAGTGCTTCTCCTGCTCCTCCTTGCACAAAGGCGGAGGTAGCGGTCCTGCTGCTGGGTTGTTGCCCTCCTACGGCTTCCTCCACGTCTCCTGATGTACTGGCCTGTCTCCTGGTAGCGCCTCCATGCTCTGGACACTACGCTGACAGACACAGCAAACATTCTTGCCACAGCTCGCATTGATGTGCCATCCTGGATGAGCTGCACTACCTGAGCCACTTGTGTGGGTTGTAGACTCCGTCTCATGCTACCACTAGAGTGAAAGCACCGCCAGCATTCAAAAGTGACCAAAACATCAACCAGGAAGCATAGGAACTGAGAAGTGGTCTGTGGTCCCCACCTGCAGAACCACTCCTTTATTGGGGGTGTCTTGCTAATTGCCTATAATTTCCACCTGTTGTCTATTCCATTTGCACAACAGCATTTGAAATGTATTGTCAATCAGTGTTGCTTCCTAAGTGGACAGTTTGATTTCACAGAAGTGTGATTGACTTGGAGTTACATTGTGTTGTTTAAGTGTTCCCTTTATTTTTTTGAGCAGTGTATATACACACACATGTATGTATGTATGTATGTATGTATGTATGTATGTATGTATGTATGTATGTATGTATGTATGTATGTATGTATGTATACGTACACACACACACACACACACACACACACACACACACACACACACACACTTATATATACATACACATCAATATCAACTCTATCTACACACACACACACAACTTTGTTCACTAGTTTATTTAGTAAATATTTTCTTAACTCTATTTCTTGAACTGCATTGTTGGTTAAGGGCTTGTAAGTAAACATTTCACGATAAAGTCGACGCCTGTTGTATTCGGCGCATGTGAACATTTGATTTGATGATATTTTTATTCTATGGAAGGGTGATGGTGAACAGCTTCAGGTGTTCCAGGATGCTCTTAAATCTTATTCTGAGCACCTGAGATTCACTATGCAATCTGACGTTGATGAAGAAAGGATTGCATTGGAGCAACTAGAGAGTGAAGCTTTTCCTTTCTTTTTCCATGACAGCCCAGCCTGCATGTTAACCCTCTGGGGATAACTAGATAGCTAACAGAGCCCTGTTGTCATCACACCGCTAGTCTGATCTCTGAGCAAACAGAGCAGAGGAGGCACTACTGAGATCCCTGAAGGTTACAGCCATGTCCTCTACACTGCCTCTCCATCTCTCTCTGTCTCTCTCCGTCTCTCTCACATCTCACGGCATTACCGCACACAGCTCAAAGCACCAATTATGACGTTAAGCACGTTTTGATGTCTGCAGATCAGTGGTTCACTGCCTTCCCTTCCCGGACTGCTAGGGGTTGGGAATGTGGGAGACTGAGGGGAGGATGATGGCTGGCTATGCCTTAGTAATAATAAGCAGCAATCGTACCAGAAGAGAGCAGTCACAGCAGGCTATTGTTTTGCGTGTCCCAGCAGTCACTGTGTTCCCGTGCGATAGGATAGAGAGACGGGGCATTTTCATGGGCACATCGTTCCAACGAGACCAAACTGGCACTCCAAATAGCATTTTGGATAATATGTTTCTACTGTTCTAGTCAGCTTGCACTCAGGGTTGATCTGTGCTGACAGAATAGAGGAGCTTATATATAAACAGTAAATACACTTAAATATGTACACACAAATATGTACACACACACCCAAGCACCGACATAATATACCCACATATGCACACATCCAGACACACACACAAAGATCCATTGAAATGCACTCACACAAATTTGCATGAGAGGCTTCTGAGAGTGTGAAAAATGGGGCTTATATCCTAAGCCCTGACAGACAATGCAGAGTCCATCTTTTTCCCTTGTGATATTTAGAGCAGGACACTCTAGCCAGTGTCGCTGCTATTGTGGCAAACCCAACAGTGACTGATAATACCAAACCTATATATCTACATTCCACTGAAATGACCTCCAATCTCCATACAAGACACCCTTCCAGCTGTCTCCCCTAACAGTGGAGTGTGTCTACCCATAGGATGAGCCCCCTCACATTGAGTGTTTAAGGACAACAACAGCTGAAGAGGCGTGAGTGCGTGCGTGCGTAGATCCCACTGCTATCCTGATATCTTTGGCCAGCCCAGGCGTAATAAGCTGTATATCGCCCTCCTACAGCCCTCTCCAACCAAAGGGCCCATATGCTAAAGGTTTTCCGCTGCCACTTGGCTGGGCCGGGATCAGGTGGCTTTAAGATCCCACTGAACGTTCCCAATATGGGGAATCGGAATGCCGGCGCTCCAGAGCTTTTCATTGGAGTCAGGTATACCTTCCAGTCTGACCCCTGACCCCTGGAATATTTCCTGCCGAGCTGAGGTCCTTTTAATAGTCCATTGACAGTAGGAAAAAGACATAACAGCAGGGAGGAGAGGCGGAGGGGAAGAGAGAGAGGGAGAGAGGAGTGAGGGGAGGAGGAGAGATTGAGGGGGCAGGTAGTGGTTAGAGCGTTGGGTCAGTAACTAGCTGGATCGAATCCCCGAGCTGACAAGGTAAAAATCTGTCGTTCTGCCCCTGAACAAGGTAGTTAACCCACTGTTCCCCGGTAGGCTGTCATTGCAAATTATAATTTGTTCTTAACTGGACTTGCCTAGTTAAATAAAAGGTTACATTTAAAATAGGGAAGAAGGGGAAAGAGAGGAGAGGGGAGACTGAGGAGGGAGGGTAGGAGAGGAGAGGGGAGACTGAGGAGGGAGGGTAGGAGAGGAGGGTGAGAGAGTAGAGGAGAGGGGAGACTGAGGAGGGAGGGTAGGAGAGGAGGGTGAGAGAGTAGAGGAGAGACTGAGGAGGGAGGGTAGGAGAGGAGGGTGAGAGAGTAGAGGAGAGGGGAGACTGAGGAGGGAGGGTAGGAGAGGAGGGTGAGAGAGTAGAGGAGAGACTGAGGAGGGAGGGTAGGAGAGGAGGGTGAGAGAGTAGAGGAGAGACTGAGGAGGGAGGGTAGGAGAGGAGGGTGAGAGAGTAGAGGAGAGACTGAGGAGGGAGGGTAGGAGAGGAGGGTGAGAGAGTAGAGGAGAGACTGAGGAGGGAGGGTAGGAGAGGAGGGTGAGAGAGTAGAGGAGAGGGGAGACTGAGGAGGGAGGGTAGGAGAGGAGGGTGAGAGAGTAGAGGAGAGACTGAGGAGGGAGGGTAGGAGAGGAGGGTGAGAGAGTAGAGGAGAGACTGAGGAGGGAGGGTAGGAGAGGAGGGTGAGAGAGTAGAGGAGTGACTGAGGAGGGAGGGTAGGAGAGGAGGGTGAGAGAGTAGAGGAGTGACTGAGGAGGGAGGGTAGGAGAGGAGGGTGAGAGAGTAGAGGAGTGACTGAGGAGGGAGGGTAGGAGAGGAGGGTGAGAGAGTAGAGGAGAGACTGAGGAGGGAGGGTAGGAGAGGAGGGTGAGAGAGTAGAGGAGAGACTGAGGAGGGAGGGTAGGAGAGGAGGGTGAGAGAGTAGAGGAGAGGGGAGACTGAGGAGGGAGGGTAGGAGAGGAGGGTGAGAGAGTAGAGGAGAGACTGAGGAGGGAGGGTAGGAGAGGAGGGTGAGAGAGTAGAGGAGTGACTGAGGAGGGAGGGTAGGAGAGGAGGGTGAGAGAGTAGAGGAGAGACTGAGGAGGGAGGGTAGGAGAGGAGGGTGAGAGAGTAGAGGAGAGACTGAGGAGGGAGGGTAGGAGAGGAGGGTGAGAGAGTAGAGGAGAGACTGAGGAGGGAGGGTAGGAGAGGAGGGTGAGAGAGTAGAGGAGAGGGGAGACTGAGGAGGGAGGGTAGGAGAGGAGGGTGAGAGAGTAAAGGAGAAGGGAGAGGGCTCTGAACTGTCTACTACCTCATGGTATTCATAGTTGGGATTGATATATGACCACTGTGGATTATCGTGCATCAGAAGTGACAAACCACGGTTCTCTGTATCTCCCGACAAGGCCAACGGATTAGAATCCAGAAAAGCGCATATACGTGTTGAAGAATAGGTTTGGAATGACATTGACATTTGTCTTTCTATATAGAGATAGAGGAGCTCAGAAGCACTTTATTCTACAATCCTTTACCAGCTACTACTGTTGGCCATGGCTACTTTCAGGTATGACAATAAGCACCAGGTAGCACATTGGTAGTCTACTGTATGAACTGCTCATTTCAATAGAATCCAAAAGAATTACGGCATTATAGAATTACAGGATTAAGAAATTATCTGGTAATTAACATTTGGCCACACGTTTTCTAAAACACAAAATAAACAGTGGAGTATGAAATAAAGTGAAAACAGAAGTGAAAACACAGTTTCTGCTTGCCTATATTTGTCTGAACCATATGGGTGTCCATATCCAGCCAGACACAATTTGTCTTGTTTTCCTGTATTTTGGGACCTGAGCTCGCCAGACAGCAGAGTTATTCCCAGTACATCAGAGCAGGAGAGAAGAATGTTTGTGAATCAGTAGGAACTGGTCACGCTCTGCTTCGGGATGGATGGTTGGGAGGCACGCTGCTCCCTCCATGCCAGTATCAATGATACATGACACGACGCATTGAAGTCGACCACTGGCAGGCCACAACACATAGGCTACAGCAGACAGGAGACTGCCCAGTGCTTATACACACACATATCTTAGATTAATGGGCCATTGAACATTGTGAAATGGTCCTTCCCGGTCTGTATGTGATCGTTTGAGCTTCTTATTGGAAGCCATTGATAACTGACAAGATGCTAAACTGAGTTGGGCTGGTTTGAGGCTGGGGCTAAACAATACTAGGCTAGCCAGGCGTAATTTAGAGTGACAGTGGGCTGGGCTAAACTGGGGTGTGCTGGGCCTTGGTTAGGCTGGTCTATGTCGCGGCTGAACTATGCTAGGCTAGTCAGGGGTTAGAGAGCGACAGCTGAAGGCAGGGTGTATGCACTCTGCTGCTCTAGGTGAAATACAGCCGGCTGATTGCCAAGCACAGAGGATACACAGCCACACAACCGTTCCTCTCTGCAGGGTAGGGACCTCCACATTAAGCCTTTACACTCGTACCATATACGGGTTGAAAAGGGCAGATTTGGGCACTGATAAGCGAAAACAATTGTTACGCAGTGGCTGTACAGTAATTGTCAGAGCTCAGGCTTTTCAGCGCTTTATGGGTTTTGACTGACAGCCATTCTGAACTTGAGCACCACACGTGGCAAGAAGTTACCCCTGTCCCTCCCAGTAATTGGGCAACTTTTGCACATTTTGTGTTGCCTGAGTGAGGGAAACACTGTAAATTGAAGAGAAAAGCACGTCGGGTCGTAAGCACAACAAATGTGTAACAGAATAGGATTCATCACATATTATATGAAATGGATGACGTAGTACATGATCTGATGATGTAGTACACAAAACAACGGGACCATTTTTGTCTCGCGAGCACCACTTTCAAAACTACAAAAATGCTATTAAAGTTCAAGAGTGCATCTTTAAGAGGACTCAATTCATTTTGAAAGATGAGACGTTGAGGATTAGAATAAATACCACTTTGATGTCATACAAGCCAAACACCGGTGAGTCCAAATGTGCACTACACATGATCATATCATAAAACCATTATATATAGAGTCAACGTTTCTGATCACTACGCTTGATGTACAGTTACAAGAAGACATGAGTCATACCCTGGGTTGTTCTGATCATAATTTTCTATTTTCTCGCAGAACACACAATGCGCACCAACATTTCAAAATCGGTGAATCGCCCTGTGAAAGCTAAGATTTATAATAGGGCCTTTTTGGATTGCGTAAACAACAGTAATTGTGTTCCAAACAAAACTACAAGTATGCTTGCTTAGGGCTGTGGCGTCATGACATTTTGTCAGCTGATTGTTGTCATGTAAATGACTGCCGGTAATTAAACATGTTTAGCATCTCCAGGCCTCCAAACATACAAGCCTCTGATAGGATCCTTTGGAACATCTACATATTTTTCTTCTAATAAATCCATTTAATATGCACCATCACAATTAATCCATGTAATATGCACCATCACAATAAATCCATTTAATATGCACCATCACAATAAATCCATTTAATATGCACCATCACAATAAATCCATTTAATATGCACCATCACAATAAATCCATTTAATATGCACCATCACAATAAATCCATGATATTTTAGGCAGGTCTAAAGAAACATAAGTAGGAAGAAAATGTATTTCAGCAGAATAGAATATGAGTCAGACTACGGCTATGCGCCATGCCATAGGCTGTAGGCTAGTGCCACAGAATTTCTAAACCCAGTGGCGCAACATCGCAAGACTTCCGGGAACACTTGCGAGACAGACGAAACAGACCAGGTCGGGGTTTGGGGTTTAAGAAATCCTTCTTTCGTTGTTAAAATTTCTGGAAATCTAAAGGCACAACGTAGATCCGAGCCAATGTCTTGAACATGTTACTACTCCAACCTTGTGAAAGTTTTCATCAAAAACAACTTCATATCGAAGGAATGCCTTTGATTTGATAGCCTGCACATGGACAGTTCGGCGTGAGAACCTTTAGACTACGAACTGTTTCTGCACAGAGAGCCAACATTGCCATGACATCGACATGACATCGCCTACAAGTGTGAGGGGGGTTTCTATGGAGTAGCAGTTTTAACCCATTTTCATACTGTACGGTCTTTGCTAGTTCATTTAGCAGACGAGATATGCTTATACAGTGCATTCGTAAAGTATTAAGACCCCTTGACTTTTTCCACATTTTGTTATGTTACACCCTTATTTTAAAATGGATTAAAATTGTTATTTTTTTACATCCATTTTAGAATAAGGCTCTAACTTAAAATGTGGAAAAAGTCAAGGGGTCTGAATACACTAAGTCCAGTGCCATTATTTTATATAATTTTATAGTAAGAAGAATATAATTGATCTTAGCTGAATACAATAGAAAGGATATTTTTTCCCATTCCGGAGCAAGTGCACATATGAAGCAGCTATGTTGAGAGTAAAAGTGATCATTTGAAACAGGTCCTATACCCTAGATTCAGGAGTTATTTGGCAACTTTAGTTGTGAATGATACAAACCTTAGAATGTCTTAGAAATCAAAACACATATGGACTGCATGATGTGACTATAGGCTATTGATCATTTGAAAAAGGCCACAAGAAAGTTTGCTTGTTCCTTGCCTCAGGCTGCACAGCTGTTCTTTCATCAAGAGATCATATTTTCACCCATCAGACTATTCTCAATTTAAATCTTTACTAATAGGTCAAATGAGTTTAGATTTAGAATGGCCCATTATCAAATGGGCAGGAACAGGGGCAGGGGATAAAAAAAGATGATGATCGGTAGCAACTCAATTAGCTAATGGAGGTTGCTTTCCCTCAGTCCAGGTAGGCTACTCCGGATTTAACGCACAGCCGAGAAATAACTAAAGTAGCAGCTGGGATCCTCCTCTTTTTAGTGTTAGCCATCAAAACGTTGCTTTCACACGGGATTGCATATAGAAATGTCTGCCTTATAAGAATACTTAAGTCTTTTTATTTCTTAATAAATCAATCAATTCTGGATTGTGTGCCCATTGTTTTTATTATTGCTAAGTACTGTTGGAGCTAGAAACACAAGCATTTCGCTGCACCGGCGATAATGTCTGCAAATCTGTACGTGACGAATAAACTTTGATTTGATTATTTCGCCCTACGCATCAACCACTGTTCGAGGAGCACGCAGCCTCTGTGTCACAGGTGATATTCCATCCAAACTCTGTATGCCACAGGCTCTCCAACCCTGTTCCTGTAGCTACCCAGTGCTTCATTTGGGAAACCAGTTCAAATCTACTCAGGAACATCGATAGTAACATGTTTTCACAACTATACATACTTCATTAAACTGTTGACAGCCCCTCTCTCTCTGCGCGCTGGAGAAAGGAATAAAGGAGAGCTGGAAACACAGTGGTGAGATATTCTCTAGCTAAAAGGCCATGTGTCAGCCTATTAATTATGAAAATATAAACAAGTGCTGTTACTAGGCATAAGCTCTAATATGTGGATGGATGTTTTGAATGAATCATCACTTTTGAAAGCACTGTCCATTTCATTGTGTTTGGCTTTGAAACAAAATCCACCATGATCATGTTTTCCACTCTGTTTCAACCTGCTGTTGAACTTCTTTCTTCAAATTGATCGATCACAGTGAGGTGAGTTTTAAAAAGCATGACACTGTTTTGATAAATGTTTGATGTGATTTTCCATTGCATTTGCATTGATGTCAGAGTGGTTAGAGGGACAATAGAGCCCTGAGTACCAGGCCATTAGCGACCTGATGGACATTAGTGAGTTGGGTATTACCAACGCATGTTCAGAGTGCATAAGAGGAGATCACGGTGGCTCAACGGTCACGTGGAATTTGACTACGGTCATGGCTCATTACTGTTGGTGTGGCGGTAATATGGTCACCGCAACAGCCCTATGCTTCCTCTAGTTCCTCAACGGCACAGCTAGGAGAGCTCAAAAAAAGCACCTTATAGTTGAACTCTTCTTTGAGTCATAACAGTGCATTGAAATGACTCAGGAACTGTGCACACTTGAGAGGTGTGACCACTAGGAGACACCAGTTAGTCCTCTCACTAAAACCCTTGTTGTTCTTTTGTCTTATGTTTCCCATACACCCCCACACCCACCAAATATATAGATTTATTTTAGGAACTCAGTCAAGCTATAAACTTACTCTTGAAAGTTGTAATAGTAGAATGCACAAGTTTCAATTACAATTTTGGGTAGTGCATCATCAGTTCCTCTTGTCATTTTAGTCACGGCATACTATTTGTAACTTGTCAGAAATGTACAGATCAACACTGTCAGCTAACGGTTTTTTATTTCGGTTTTTAGCCCATAGATTGTTTTACTTTTGACACTCAAATAGCACATGAATACACATTACACATAGAATTGCAAGAAAATGTTCTTTAAAACTGCAAACATTTCTTTGCACCCAATTTACAAAATGTGTAGAATTGCAGGAAATACAGTTTAAACTTGCTAAACTCTCCACCAACAAGAGGGGTGTGAACAGTGTGTGTCATGAACAGTGCTTGTACCCATAGAAATAGACATGGCAAGCGCAGGGGTGGGCGGGCTACAGGTTGTTCCCCAATGCTGGAACAACCTGTATCAAAAAGGGGCTTAGGTGGTGGGCATGTCAATGGGTGCAGTCAAAATGGCAGAATTATACAAATTATTTTTCTTAAATAATTTCTCTCAGCTCCATTGCAAAATGTGTATAATTGCAGGAAATTTGCAAAAAAATGTGTCTTGGCTCCATGGAGACTCTCCACTGCACAGCTAGGAGAGCTCAAAAAAAGCACCTTATAGCTGAACTCTTCTTTGAGTCATAACAGTGCATTGAAATGACTTAGGAACTGTGCACACTTTGAGGAGGTGTGGCAGATTTTTGGAGCCAAGACCAATTTTTGCCATTTTAAAGCAAATTTCCTGCAATTATACACATTTTGCAATGGAGCTGAGAGGGAACGTTGCAGATTTAAATTACAGGGATTCTACGTATTCTGCCATGCTGAAAGAAAATGTAGCTGTTTTAAAGATTATTTCCTGAAATTCAATTCTCACTTTTTGAAATCCACATGAGCTTTTTTTCCTACCCTCACTCTGCTTTCTTAGGGAGCAGGCGTAGGATCTTAGATTTTGAGTATCTTCACCATGATACCGATAGAAAATAATAGCAATTTATATTTTCCAAAGAATGTGAGTCTATATACACTGCTCAAAAAAATTAAGGGAACACTAAAATAACACATCCTAGATCTGAATGAATTAAATAATCTTATTAAATACTTTTTTCTTTACATAGTTGAATGTGCTGACAACAAAATCACACAAAAATAACCTATGGAAATCCAATTTATCAACCCATGGAGGTCTGGATTTGGAGTCACACTCAAAATTAAAGTGGAAAACCACACTACAGGCTGATCCAACTTTGATGTAATGTCCTTAAAACAAGTAAAAATGAGGCTCAGTAGTGTGTGTGGCCTCCACGTGCCTGTATGACCTCCCTACAACGCCTGGGCATGCTCCTGATGAGGTGGCGGATGGTCTCCTGAGGGATCTCTTCCCAGACCTGGACTAAAGCATCCGCCAACTCCTGGACAGTCTGTGGTGCAACGTGGCGTTGGTGGATGGAGCGAGACATGATGTCCCAGATGTGCTCAATTGGATTCAGGTCTGGGGAACAGGTGGGCCAGTCCATAGCATCAATGCCTTCCTCTTGCAGGAACTGCTGACACACTCCAGCCACATGAGGTCTAGCATTGTCTTGCATTAGGAGGAACCCAGGGCCAACCGCACCAGCATATGGTCTCACAAGGGGTCTGAGGATCTCATCTCGGTACCTAATGGCAGTCAGGCTACCTCTGGCGAGCACATGGAGGGCTGTGCGGCCCCCCCAAAGAAATGCCACCCCACACCATGACTGACCCACTGCCAAACCGGTCATGCTGGAGGATGTTGCAGGCAGCAGAACGTTCTCCACGGCGTCTCCAGACTCTCACGTGCTCAGTGTGAACCTGCTTTCATCTGTGAAGAGCACAGGGCGCCAGTGGCGAATTTGCCAATCTTGGTGTTCTCTGGCAAATACCAAAAGTCCTGCACGGTGTTGGGCTGTAAGCACAACCCCCACCTGTGGACGTCGGGCCCTCATACCACCCTCATGGAGTCTGTTTCTGACCGTTTGAGCAGACACATGCACATTTGTGGCCTGCTGGAGGTCATTTTGCAGGGCTCTGGCAGTGCTTCTCCTGCTCCTCCTTGCACAAAGGCGGAGGTAGCGGTCCTGCTGCTGGGTTGTTGCCCTCCTACGGCCTCCTCCACGTCTCCTGATGTACTGGCCTGTCTCCTGGTAGCGCCGACATTGCTCTGGACACTACGCTGACAGACACAGCAAACCTTCTTGCCACAGCTCGCATTGATGTGCCATCCTGGATGAGCTGCACTACCTGAGCCACTTGTGTGGGTTGTAGACTCCGTCTCATCCTACCACTAGAGTGAAAGCACCGCCAGCATTCAAAAGTGACCAAAACATCAGCCAGGAAGCATAGGAACTGAGAAGTGTTCTGTGGTTACCACCTGCAGAACCACTCCTTTATTGGGGGTGTCTTGCTAATTGCCTATAATTTCCACCTGTTGTCTATACAATTTGCACAACAGCATGTGAAATGTATTGTCAATCAGTGTTGCTTCCTAAGTGGACAGTTTGATTTCACAGAAATCAATTTCACAGAGAGAGAGAGAGAAAATCAGCAAGTCACAATTTGATACATGCCTTCAATTGCATTAGCCTACTTTATTCCACTATTTTTGTAATTCAGTGATTCATTCCCACACTAATTATTTATGGCCTAGTAACGGGGCGCAGACTAGCCACCATCAACAGTGTTAGAGCGTAGTGTGTGCCAATGCAGCGTCGGCATTATGGCTATGTTCCATACTAATCCTTAGACAGAACTTTACCGCAATCATGACCAGGTCAGTTGGTGGAAATAAAAGTACAGGCATTGTTACCGGCAATACCTTTCAGATATGAAGAAAAGGCGGCAAAAAGTTGGCGGCATGGTAAAGTTTGTGGCTAAACGTCTTGGTATGTAAGGGGTATAAGAGAAAAAAATAGGACAGGTGCATACTAATAAGGCTCACAACAACAGTGTTCCCCACTCTACTGCATCAATGTGTAGCTTCGCCTACTGTATGCTAGAACCCCTCTGTGTTAGATATGCACATAGCTACATTAGCATGGTTTTGGATTGGAGATTTTCCTCTTCTGCAGAAAACACCTGGCGGAGTGAATGTGAGAGGCAGAGGCTGTGTTCCAATTATCTGGATTGGAATACTTTACTTTCCTCATCTCCTTTCCTATGTGAACCATGAGTTGAGAACAATTAGGTGGGCAGCCCATCCAGTGATCTTGTGGGGAAGGAGACAAGGTGAGGAGATGAGGTTAAACAAGAGGTTAAAGGAGAGAAAGTCATTTGAAAATATTGGGCCATAACCCAGGGATTGTAGAGAGACGGGGGTAGGGACAGGAAATGCAACACCACACACACACGCCTCACGCCCTCAGCCCCTCAATTTCCACCTCCTCCTGACTCTCACCCGACCCGTCAGTTTCCAGCTCCAGTTTTGTTGCCCTCAATTCCCCGTTCCCAGTATCCCCAGTACTAAGCCCTGTGGACCGGCATCACGTTACGAATACCATGCCAACGAAGCCGGCCTCGCCATTCAGCTGAACACAGATCTGGTTTCCCTCCTTAATACGCCTAACAAGCTTGTTCCCTCTGTGGCCAAGTGTCAAACCAACCCCCTCCTACCAAAGTCACCCCCGAAGGACTAGCCCTGCTCTGCCCTGCCTTCCCCTGCCCTCCACAAGGGAAACAACATGGAGGTCTGGAGCCCTAACAGTGGGGACCTTTTATAGCAGTTCTACTCATTTAGAGGAAACTGGATACGGAGGGATACACACCAGCAGACACACGATGGATGCTTCATTATGCTGTGTGTGGGTTGATGTGTATGAGCATATCTGAAGCTGTACGAGAAGACATATGATGATGCCATTTTAGATCAGCCGAGCCATGGATAAATAAACTGACAATGAATTGACAGCCAGCTAAATGACAGTCTAAATAGCATGGGTGCATAGTGCAGCATAGAACAGTGTCATTATCTAACACAGTTATATGTGGCTCTATGATGGACTGACTCCTTTTTTACATTCTTTTCAGTAAGGAGAAATAATGTATGCTGTCGCTGCCTCACTTCCCAACCAAGCTAATCAATACAGTTACAGATCGGATGTTATTTGACGATATAGCGCATCATGCACCAAAACGCCAGTATCTTTCCTTCATAGCTTGTTCTCCATCTACTTTTAAAAATAGGGAGCCCATTTGCTTTAAGCACCTTTTTCCATGACTGGTCGAAACAAATTTCCTCAAAGCTCTCTCTTGTCCCTCTGCAGCAGACATATGATGAGCACTAGGTTAAGGACATTGAATCGCAATAAAATCACAGTATCGAATTGCAATATATATAGAATAGTGAGCATCGCAATACATATCGTATCGGCACCTAAGTATTGTATTGCGAGGTCCCTGGCAATTTCCACCCCTAATCAATAATGTAGTGACCTTAACCAGTGGCGAATTTAGGCATAGGCAACATGGGCAGCTGCCCAGGGCAGCAGGGGCGCACAAAAAAAAAAAGTAAAAAAATAATAATATACAAATAAAAAAATAAAAGAAATGTACAAATAATATTATTCCGAATGGTGACATTTGCGCGATCGGTTTTTATATCGCTCATTTGCACGTCACGTCAATGATATCATGTCACCGTGTGGGACTGTGGGTCAATTAACCTTGTCGGAGTGGGCGCCCTGATTCTAGTTTGTGAGCTAGGCAGGCTACTGCCTGGGAAGGTCTCCCACTCAGAAGTACGAGATGGGGAGGGGGGCGGGGGTAGGTTGACCTGAGGTCTTCCCACTGGAAGCCCGAGGTAGAGGGGAGCAGAGAATCTATCAAATAGCGCACCTCTAACTTTGTACAGTACTAATGCAATTAGTTGTGCAACTTAGTTTGAAGTGCAATAGTGTAATAATCAGGTTCTCTTCTTTATAAGTGTGCTATTCTATTTGTGTAATATAGGATTTGTGCAATTGAGTTTTATTTGTGTGTTTTTTGTTAGCAATAGGGTAAGTGTAATAATTTGATTCTCTTTTTTTTATATATATACCAAAAAAATGTCATATTTGTTTTTGTTACGAGTCTTGTTTTTGTGTGTGTATATATTAGTTTTAAATGTTATGATTATTTATTTGTGTTGTTCCAAATGTCTGAATAAAAATGACAGTGCAGAATGGTGTTTTTTGGGGGGTGGGGTGGGGGAGGGGTTTGACCAGGGAGCCATACAAGCTAGAACCGCCACTGACCTTAACACAACACCTAGCGACCTCAATCAACATGTTCGGACCTCTTGGCGTAACGGTTAAAACCCTCTACAGACTAAGCCCCGTCTGAGCCGGGGTTCATATCAATCAACATGTTCGGACCTCTTGGCGTAACGGTTAAAACCCTCTACAGACTAAGCCCCGTCTGAGCCGGGGTTCATATCAATGAACATGTTCGCACCTCTTGGCGTAACGGTTAAAACCCTCTACAGACTAAGCCCTGTCTGAGCCGGGGTTCATATCAAGAATCATCTAGCTATTTGACTAATAATTTTAAGACCCCTTGAAGTATCAAAAAAATATATACAATCATTATTTGATTTAACAAGTGTCTGACCTATATCTGAGATGTAAACTCAGCAACAAAAAAAAAAATGTCCTCACCGTCAACTGCGTTTATTTTCAGCGAACTTAACATGTGTAAATATTTGTATGAATGTAACAAGATTCAACAACTGAGACATAAACTGAACAAGTTCCACAGACATGTGACTAACAGAAACAGATATGGAATAATGTGTTCCTGAACAAAGGAGGGGGTCAAAATCAAAATTTACAGTCAGTATCTGGTGTGGCCACCAGCTGCATCTCCTCCTCATGGGCTGCACCAGATTTGCCAGTTCTTGCTGTGAGATGTTACCCCACTCTTCCACCAAGGCACCTGCAAGTTCCCGGACATTTCTGGGGGGAATGGCCCTAGCCCTCACCCTCCGATCCAACAGGTCCTAGACGTGCTCAATGGGATTGAGATCCGGGCTCTTCGCTGGCCATGGCAGAACACTGACATTCCTGTCTTGCAGGAAATCACTCACAGAACGAGCAGTACAGCTGGTGGCATTGTCATGCTGGAGGTTCATGTCAGGATGAGCCTGCAGGAAGGGTACCACATGAAGGAGGATGTCTTCCCTGTAACGCACAGCGTTGAGATTGCCTGCAATGACAACAAGCTCAATCCGATGATGCTGTGATACACCTCCCCAGACTATGACGGACCCTCCACCTCCAAATCGATCCCACTCCAGAGTACAGGCCTCGGTGTAACGCTCATTCCTTCAACGATAAACGCGAATCCGACTATCACCCCTGGGGAGACAAAATCGCGACTCGTCAGTGAAGAGCACTTTTTGCCAGTCCTGTCTGGTCCAGCTACGGTGGGTTTGTGCCCATAGGCGACATTGTTGCCGGTAATGTCTGGTGAGGACCTGCCTTACAACAGGCCTACAAGCCCTCAGTCCAGCCTCTCTCAGCCTATTACGGACAGTCTGAGCACTGATGGAGGGATTGTGTGTTCCTGGTGTAACTCGGGCAGTTGTTGCTATCCTGTACCTGTCCTGCAGGTGGGATGTTCAGATGTACCGATCCTGTGCAGGTGTTGTTACATATGGTCTGCCACTGCAAGGACGATCAGCTGTCCGTCCTGTAAGTTTTCATAACTGTGACCTTAATTGCCTACCGTCTGTAAGCTGTTAGTGTCTTAACAACCGTTCCACAGGTGCGCGTTCATTAATTGTTTATGGTTCATTGAACAAGCATGGGAAACAGTGTTTAAACCCTTTACAATGAAGATCTGTGAAGTTATTTGGATTTTTTACGAATTATCTTTGAAAGACAGGGTCCTGAAAAAAAGGGACGTTTCTTTTTTTGCTGAGTTTATAAGAAAGATCAGGAAACAATAGATTGTTTTTTTTACAAGTATTTAACCCGTTATTTTGGCACTAAACAGTCTCCATATATACCGTGCATTCGGAAAGAATTCAGACCCCTTCACTTTTCAAAATGTTACATTACAGCCATATTCTAAAATGTATCAAATTGTTTTTTCCCCCCGTCATCAATCTACACACAATACTCCATAATGACAAAGCAAATAACTGGTTTAGAATTATTTTCCAAATGTATAAAAAAAATTAACTGAATTATATCATTTGCATAACTATTCAGACCCTTTATCCAGTACTTTGTTGAAGCACCTTTTGCAGCGATTACAGCCTCGAGTCTTCTTGGCTATGACGCTACAAGCTTGGCACACCTGTATTTGGGGAGTTTCTCCCATTCTTCTCTGCAGATCCTCTCTAGCTCTGTCAAGTTGGATGGAGAGCGTCACTGCACAGCTATTTTCAGGTCTCTCCAGAGATGTTCGATCGGGTTCTGGCTGGGCCACTCAAGGACATTCAGAGACTTTTCCCGAAACAACTCCTGCATTGTCTTGGCTGTGTGCTTAGGGTCGTTGACCTGTTGGAAGGTGAACCTTCACCCCAGTCTGAGGTCCTGAGCATTCTGGAGCGGGTTTTCATCAAGGATCTCTCTGTACTTTGCTCAGTTCATCTTTCCCTCAATCCTGACTAGTCTCCCAGTCCCTGCCGCTGAAAAACATCCAAACAGCATGATGATGCCTCCATCATGCTTCACCGTAGGGATGGTATTGGCGATGAGAGGTGCCAGCTTTCTTCCAGACATGACGCTTGGCATTCAGGCCAGAGTTCAATCTTGGTTTCATCAGACCAGAGAATCTTGCTTCTCATGGTCTGAGTGTCCTTTAGGTACCTTTTGGCAAACACCAAGCAAGTTGTCATGTGCCTTTCATGTGTCATGTGCCGAATTCACTGCACTTCCATTCAGTTTTTCAACTTGTACTGGGGGACTTTCAGACCTTCTTGTGAGGCCTGTGGGCATCAGAGCAAAACGTGTACATAAGAGTCTCACCTTTCCACAGAGGGGTCATATTAGGTTGTAACTCAAACTGTTTCGGACGCTCCAGACAGAAGTTGGCAGATCGGCTGTACCGACTTCAGAAGAGTCCCAAGACACTTGTGGGGGTTGTAGAGCAAAACGGAGAACACCAGCGTGTTCACTTTTTTCCATAGAGGGTCATAATAGTCAATGGTAGAGGATTTTGTGAGAAGACCGATTTTTGGGATGTCTCATGGTCTGACAATCGCCGCTCTAGCCCTGGCACCTTTCACTGCAGATTCAGTAGTGCGACATCGGTGGATGTGGTACAAAAAAAACATCTGTAACTTAAACTGACAGATTTGATGTGGATTTTTTTATTATGCTATTTATATTTACGCAGGGGCGTGGACATCAACTGTCTGCTTGAAAGCCGCTGGACTCGGGTTCGAGTCCCGGTCAGGGCTACCTCCCGAATTCACTACAATAAACACACCAACTCAGACCATTGGTTAACAATAAAATCATAAATTATTTTTCTAGTCAAATTCTATTCCCCTAAAAGTTGCAGAATATCTGTATACATTATATTGAGAAAGGCAGGTGATCCATTCAGAGACCCAGGTCAGGCCTGGTTGTGTTAGAACCTCTCCCCAGGTACTAAGGCCCGTCCTGGGTGTGTTTCAGCAGGGCTGCCTGGTTGGCTCACTGGCCTGGGTGATGTGTTCATAATTAAGGCATAATGAAGGAAAGAAACTTCGGAGATCCTGTTAACTCTTTAGATCTCCCTGGCCTCATCCTAATTTGATATGCAGGCAAATGCATGCAACTCAAATCTTAGCACAAATTTCCCATTGAGATCAACGGTCGATTTAAATTTGAAGTAGTTTCATTCGTGCGTTTCTCAAATTTGGATTCAGTCTTTAAATTACTCAGAACCAGAGGAGCCATTGTCACATCAACAACAAACAACATAATGCCCGGTTTCACGTCGCCCCCAAATCGGCTTTAGGGGTGCAATGCAATCTGCCATGGTCTACCTAAGAGTGATCTGGCTCTGTGCTTTCCCTACTATTATATAACCCATAAACAGGATACAGTGGAGGGAGGATAGAGGGATGGTGGACGAAAGATGGAGGGTGTAGGATGGAGGGAGGATGGGAAGAGAGCCCTCTGCCTGCCCTGCCGTCCTCCCGCTGATGCCCCTGGCTGTCACGATACAATGCTCAACAAAGATGGGCAGGAACGGGCCGTTGCTCGCCCTATGCCAGGAGGACTTTGCAGAGAGGCAGAAAGAGAGAGAGAGGCACATGACTCAGCCCTATTTGAACTGGAAGCAACCCAAACAGCATCAAGGGTGAGCAAGGTCACGCTCTCAGGTCTCTCTCTCTCTCTGATTTTCTCTGTCCATCTCTCCTTCTCTCGATACTAAGTATGGATGGATAACTACACAGCCACAGTCTGTCTACTAATGTATTCTCACACGTCCATCTGATTGGGTCAAAGTGTCACATGATTCTTAGAACAGTTTCCTCATAGGGCTCCCGAGTGGCGCAGCGGACTAAGGCACTGCATATCAGTGCTTGAGGCATCACTACAGACACCCTGGTTCGATTCCAGGCTATATCACATCTGGCTGGGATTGGGAGTTCCATTGGGCGGCGCACAATTGGCCCAGCATCGCCTGGGTTTGGCCAGTGTAGGCCGTCACCGTAAATAAGAATTTGTTCTTAACTGGCATGCCTTGTTAAATAAAGGTAAAAAAAATATTTTTTAATATTTTTTAAATAAATAGGAGCAAGGATTTGTCAGATTCAACCATAATGTCAGACAGTAGGGTGAAATACACCAGGACAGAACCCCATCTAAACTAGACATTTTGAATAGAATGACTTTATTTAACCAACGGCATCATCTGTGCAAAGACTGGAGAAAACATCAACAGCGATTACTATGAAATGCTCTTTGAGTTGCAGGGTATGTTATGTGTACGATGTGATGTGCATGTTGTGTGTGCAATTTATCTGCGATGTGCCCACCTCGGAGTTCTCTATAACTAGCCGGCTCAACCAACCAGATGACCACTTGTGCCCTATAGAACACAGTGAGTCATAACGAACTGAAGCAGGCTTTTACCCAAAGGTGATTCATACATGATTCATGTTTTATGTGGGCCACCCCTAGCCTACTGTAGCACTGGGATGAACCAACTAGGCAGTCAGCACAGCAGGGACATCCATACAGTCTATTTCTAGATCAACCATTCAGGTTGCATTAATCAAGCAACACAACCAGGCATTTCACAGACAAAGAATATTGAAATATACCAAGCATTGATTACACTGAAATATGAACTCCTCCCTCTGCAACTGGGTCCTAGACTTCCTGACTGGCTGACCCCAGGTGGTGAGGGTAGGCAACAACACCTCCACCACACTGATCCTCAACACGGGGGCCCCCACAGGGGTGTGTGCTCAGCCCCCTCATGTACTCCCTGTTCACCCATGACTGTGGCTACGCACGACTCCAGCTCAATCATCAAGTTTGCTGACGACACGACAGTGGTAGGCCTGATTACCAACAACAACAACAAGACAACCTACAGGGACGACGTTAGTGCCCTGGTGGAGTGGTGACAGGAAAATAACCTCTCCCTCAACGTCAAAAAAACTAAAGGAGCTGATTGTACACTACATGAAAAAGAAGAGGGAGGAAGCCCTCATCCACGGGGCCACAGTGAAGAGAGTCAAAAGATTCAAGTTCCTTGGCGTGCACATCAATGAGGACCTGAATTGGTCCCACCACACAGACATCGTGGTGAAGAAAGCACAACAGCACCTCAACCACAGGCGGTTGGGCTACATCACCGCCTGGTACGGCAACTGCACCACTCTCAACCGCAAGGTTCTCCAGAGGGTGGTGCAGTCAGCCCAATGCGTCACCGGGGGCACGCTGCCCTCCCTTTACAGCACTCGGTGTCAAAGGAAGGCCAAGAAGCTCATTAAATGACCTCAGCCACCCGAGACACACTCTGTTCACTCTGCTACCATCTAGTAGAGACGGTACAAGTGCATCAGAGCCGGGACCAGGAGACTGTGAAACAGCTTCTATCACTTGGCCATCAGACTGTTGAACAGCACATCACTAGCCAGCTACCTGACGGTACTCAGCCCTGCACCTTGAGACTAATGCCCCATATATATATATATATACACAGTTAATGAATGCTAATCAATTCCTATTCTGTTTATATACTCTTGTTTACACAATGCATATACTGTATTCTGGACATAGCTCATCCTAACATACCTACTACTGTACATACTATTTTCCAAAGTATATACTGTCTATACACATCAGTTATTTATATTCTGGATTCTCACTCTAATATATCTACTTTGGATTGTTATTTATTTCAGATTTTTTGGAATTCTACTGCACTGTTGGAGCTAGTAACATAAGCATTTCGCTGCACCTGCTATAACACCTGCAAATGTGTACTCAACCAATAAACGTTGATTTGAATAGTGAAATATACCAAGCACAGATTTTACTGAAATATACCAAGTATTGATACTACCGAAAAACAGATATGTACCAAGCATTGATTCTACTGAAATACAGATATATACAAAGCATTGATTCTACTGAAGAAAAAACATGTAATAACGGGTCTGGAATATAACCCCAGATGAAGATCAAATAGAGTAGTTGGTAGCCTATATTCTGTGTACTCCCTTACCACATAGACTGGCCTGTTATTGCAGGTGGGTGACAGTTGTTCTAGCTATGGGGCAGCTCCTCGTACTGTGTAAGTAATGGTGAGTCACTTTCACGGTGAAGGCCAATGCAACACAACACGAACTGGACTCAAGTCAATATGCCATGGTAAATCAACCGACCCGGGCCAGGCTGGTAAGCTCTTATAAACAATGGATGACAACGTCGGGTCGGTCATAGGGTATACAGTTAAATGTGTAAAGAAAGACAGTGGCGCAATATATGTAACCATAAAGGTTAAATTACGCACGAGATACCGTTTATGTTATGAGCGACACATCAACAACCAACGGTTTATGTGTTTGTCATTAGCCTACCTTCTTTTTGGTGTTGCAGTGGCAGCACACGGTCCACAGGTATTTAAGGGTCCTCCAAAGGAGAATGATGAAGAGACCCCCGAAAAACGTCACCATAGAGGAGGCGAGGAATGCCCACCACATGCGCTGGCCATTATTGTCGCAGGGCACGTCTGGCGAGAAGGGGATGATCACGTCCATCTTGGATATAGAGATCGAGGAGTCCTGATTTTTATTATGATAGATATTTCTACTCATCATAGAGTTGCCGCTTCCATGGAGAACGGTGGCATCCGGCTCAGCTAGCATCTAGGAGCCTTGGAGAGCCTGTGCCAGCGTCCCCAGCCCCACTCACCAGCCATATTGCTTGAAACAAAAATACCCCCCTTTGCGTTCTATATTATTGTCACCCGCACTGTGTTTATTGCAATCTAGTTCAGATTTCCGCTACAGTGGAAAACGCCGCACGCACAAACTGGACCGAAATAGCGGGTCGGTGTCCATTCGTGAGAGGCATTTAAATCCGCAGTAATGATAAACGTTGAGCGTTTTTCATTTTTAGGGGTTTTCCAAGTCTTTCAGGACAAATGCCATGGCAAAGATGGTCTCATCTAGCAGGCGTCGAGGCTGCCAATGTTTCAGATTATGATAGGCGCAGCGACATTAAAACAAGGCTGTTTTCTTCAACCAGCTTCTGTCCGGCCTCTCAAGCCGTCTTCCGTCCAGTGATTCCGTCGATTAACGGCGGACAATCGATTTCACTTTTCTAAACGGCAATTTCATTGATAGCCTATATGGTTTTCGAATGGCTGAATATATTTCAAGTCCCCAAACGGTTGCCACGATGCGAAAATACATAATCTAACGGTGTTTCCACTAAATTCAGCAAACAATGATAAGCTCTCGGGTAAATGTAGTCTTCCACCAGTGTTCCTGTGCTCCCGCCCAGGCCCGCGCAGATCCGCCAGCTGATTGCGCCTGTCGGAACCGCTCGCTCCAGAGAACCAGAGAGAGATGAACAGGTAGGAGGGGCGGGGCGTAGCTCTAATAATAAACACCGGCATAAAGAGCGCAGTAATACGGCTGAGCGCGGATGTTTATACGAAGTGCCAAGCAGCCCCTTGTCTCAGTCAGTACTTAGGCAACAGCCTACATTGCGTTCTTTCCGTGTAATGTAGTTGTGTTTAAAATGACGCATGTCTCTGACCTGCATATGTGACTGTCATGCTGCGCTCTGCCTGTGTTCATTTGAGCAGCAGCCCACTATAACTCTCCTACTGTGATGCAGCAGCAGCTTTGGTGTGAAATGCCAAGGCTTCCATTTTAAGACCATTATTAGCTTGGCCACAGATGATTCCATCGAGCGCATGGAACACAGCAGTTGTCCCCATTTGTATTCTCAGAACTGAATCCGATAGGAATTCCCTTGCTACACAGCCACTGACACTATGATGAAGATGTTCTCTTATTCTCTGCGATCTGTACATGACATTGGCTTATTTTCATCTGCATTTGAAGGAGGCTCCTTCAATCATTCACCGACAACAGGTGTTTCCATTGCCAAAGCCCTTATTCTGCCCCCAGTCAATTAGTCTTTAGATTCTGAAGACAATTAGACACGGGATGACAGGAACCGGTGCATCAGTAGCCTATGGAAGGACATGGCTATGTCCCAGGACAGGATGTCACAAAGGGCATGGGAATCCACAGCTGGGACTGGAACCACTGATGTCAACATTCCAGGGCAAGTGCACTAGGCCTACCATGTGTCATAAAGGTCCAGACCTCTTGTCTTGTCAGAGGTGGTAGTGTGCTACACTGTCTTAACACCTCCCGTATTATCTCTGTCCTTTGATGAGTTTTCACCAGGTTCTTTACTAACTACACTGTAAAACTGGTCTCAGATCAGTGTTGATGACACCAAGGATACGCATATCAAATATATCTCACTAAATCAACAGTTTCAGGGAGATCTGTAGCCTACTTGTGAAGGTGACAGCTAAGCCAACAAAATTACTATATCCATGTTATATTAATGGTTAATCACTTAATTCATTAATCCACTCGTTCACCCATCCCTCCATTCCATCATTTATTCATCCCTCCTCTCCTTCATTCCTTCTTTCATTCATTTGTTAATTCATTCATTCATACACTCCATGTTTTCCTTGGCCTGTGAGAGTATGTTGGTCTTAGTTAGGGTGGTCGTTACTAGGACACAGGATCTCCTGGTCAGACCATTTATATTTAGAATGTAAACATACATCCAGTTTAACTGAGGCGTAAAGAAGATATACTGTGGAGTCAGTGGGAGCTATATGCTGCTGATTTATAGTGTTAGGAAGATTATTCCCTCAACCGAAATAGCTGTCATAACCAAATCTGCAGTCTGGTGGATGGGCAGTGAAAGGCGAGCCTATTGGAGGAATATAGCTTTGATGTATGTCTTTATAAGCAGTTTGACTTCAATCTAAATGGAGATGTCACAAATCAGTGTTAATGATCTTCTGTAGTGTAGCGACACTAAGGAGGAAGATGTATAGGCCTGTACTGCTGAAAGTAGCAATCCTTTCACTTGCCACATCTTTACCGAACTCTGTCTCTTTAAAGACATTGAATCTTTAAATCAAATCAAATTCCATATCAATTAATTAAATGTTAAACTTCTTTTATTTTTTATTCAGTTTTTTGTACTGTTATACATCAGTATATAATTTAAAGCACTAAATAAACCCATGTATACATCTGTAACATTAATACTGATTAGTATAGTTTACTAATCAGTATTAATGTTACAGATGTATACATGGGTTTATTTAGTGCTTTAAATTATATACTGATGTTAACCTCTCATAGGTTACTATCGAGTGTATGAACGCAACCTCTGCTGTTCTCTCTCAGTATAGTACTGCATGGACACATGCTAGTTGTCCTCCTGCTGGACATTTAAAGAACTGCAAGATTAAGTCAATATAGCGTCAACACATCATGAATCACTATTCCAATAAGGCAAGGAAAACCCACTCTGATCAAAGCATTGTTCTTTTGCGGGTATATGTTGACTTTTGTATTGCACCTGGATTTTATAATGGTCTGGTCTGCATTTATTTCACATTCTCTTATTTTGGAAGAAAATAAATATTACAAATGTTGATGAAATTCACCTTATCAGAACAGTGACTCACTCATATGCTGCAGTAGGTGTCCTCCTTACACGCTAAGGCAGGTTTCATACATTTCTAAATAACAGATTTTGAAATACATGTAGATCAAAGAAATACAACGCTCCAAGCGGCACTCTGAAGGGCCTCTGGTGAGCTGAGGAGTGTGTGAGGACTTTGTTTGTGTATAGTCCCCATCAGAGACCTAGTTTGGCCCGACATGAGAGGAAGCAACCAGTTGTATGCAAATCAACCAAGCTTTGGTCAGTTTGGTATTTTGGTATTTTAGTAGGATTCCCATAAGCTGTTGCAAAAGCAGCAGCTACTCTTCCAAAACATAATACAGAATGACATAATACAGAACATCAATAGACAAGAACAGCTCAAGGACAGAACTACATACATTTTTTTAAAAGGCACACGTAGCCTACATATCAATGCATACACACAAACTATCTAGGTCAAGTAGGGGAGAGGCGTTGTGCCGCGAGGTGTTGCTTTATCTGTTTTTTGAAACCAGGTTTGCTGTTTATTTGAGCAGTATGAGATGGAACGGAGTTCCATGCAATAAGGGCTCTATATAATATTGTACGCTTTCTTGAATTTGTTCTGGATTTGGGGACTGTGAAAAGACTCCTGGTGGCATGTCTGGTGGGATAAGTGTGTGTGTGTCAGAGCTGTGTGTAAATTGACTATGCAAACAATTTGGAATTTTCAACACATGGTTTCTTATAAAAAGAAGAAGTGATGCAGTCTGTCTCTCCTCAACTCTTAGCCAAGAGAGACTGGAATGTATAGAATTTATATTAGTCCTCTGATTACAATGAAGAGCAAGACGTGCTGTTCTGTTCTGGACCAGCTGCAGCTTAACTAGGTATTTCCTTGCAGCACTCAACCACACAACTGGACAATAATCAAGACATGACAAAACTAGAGCATGCAGGACTTGCTTTGTGGAGTGTGGTTTCGAAAAAGGGTTCCAAGTAGCCAAAGGCCCATGTAAGCCATGTGTGGGTAAAGAGAACATCTACTACATAATATGGAACCATCCATATATAATGGATTCCAGTGTCATTCTTTAAACATTTTTTATTGAGATCTAATGTACCTAGTGGGTAATATCATATCTACACAAATCATCTGTAGGCAATAAGATTCAACAGGATCCAATGCAGTGTCCATAACATATGATAAATGGTCTACTAATTATCCGACTACAGCCACTGTATGACTAGAGGGCCCAGAGTTTTTCCTAGTCCGGTCACGTGTTTAGGGAAAACTCCTGTCCCTAAATGGTAAATTGTCCGTAGTGTTCAGTGTGTTTATTAGTGGACAGGCCATAGGATCCTGGACTGATCATGTTCCAGGAAAGCATGTGTGTGTCACGGCTGGCCAGCTGTTGTGGCAAGGTGCCAGCTGAGGAGTCAGTTCCTGTAGGGCCCAGAGAGCTGAGGAAGGGTAGAGCCACCCAGCTTAGCCCTGGGACATATTCATTTGGGCATTTTGCACATTTTGTAACAGAAAACAATAACAAGCTTTTCTTATTGGACAAGTTCAGCTGGTCCTTCCCTGTCTGTGTGTTGTCTTCCGTTTAGTGCCTAATGAATATGACCCGACCCAGTGTGGACCGGTGAAGAGATGAAGGGTTTAGCATCAGGCAGGTGATAATCCTACAGGCCATTTCGAAAGGGTGGGACTGGAAGTCATCAGTTACGTCCCAAATGGCATCCTATTTCCTATAAAGTGCACTACTTTTGGCCAGAGCCCTATGGGCCCTGGTCAAAAGTAGTGCACTATAAAGGGAATCGGGTGCCATTCTGGATGCAACCATCATGATGGAAGACCTCAATCATGGGGTGCTGAAAACTTACCCGGATAGAATGATGAAAATACAAATATACATTACCGCTCACCATGGCAACATGGTTGGAGGGAATGTTAAGCTGAGAAAGGCTGCGTCTTGGGCCAGGGCTGATAACAGCAAAGATCACTGGCCGTAAGACGGGAGTTTTCTCAAGTTAAGATGAGCTGTCAGCAGCTGTCTTGAAACAGACACCACGGAAGGCAGGCATAAGCAGCCTACCCTTTTCTAAAACAGGCAAGACAGGAGGGGACTTGGAGGACAAGGTGGTACAGAATACATATCAGGAACTTTGTCATTCTTCCTCCTCAAAGTCATGTCTCAACCCTGTAGTTGTAAAACGTTACCCTATCTCCTTTACCTCACCCATACATTTTTATAATACGTTACATCCCTGTTAGTGAGCATTTCTCCTTTAAGATAATCCATCCACCTGACAAGTGTGGCATATCAAGAAGCTGATTAAACAGTATGATCATTAAACATGTGCAGCTTGTGCTTGGGACAATAAAAGACCACTCTAAAATGTGCAGTTTTGACAAGACAATGCCACAGATGTCTGAAGTTTTGAGGGAACGGGTAATTTGCATGCTGACTGCAGGAATGTCCACCAGAGCTGTTGCCAGAGAATCTAATGTTAATTTCTCCACTATAGGCCGCCTCCAATGTCGTTTTAGATGATTTGGCAGTACGTCCAACCGGCCTCACAACCGAAAACCACGTGTAACTGTAACAGTGTAGGTTCCGTCCCTCTCTTCGCCCCAACCTGGGCTCGTACCAGGGCTCGAACCAGGGACCCTTGCACACATCAACAACTGACACCCACAAAGCATCGTTACCCATCGCGCCACAAAAGCCGCGGCCCTTGCAACGCAAGGGGGAACCCTACTTCAAGTCTCAGAGCGAGTGACGTCACTGATTGAAACGCTATTAGCGCGCACCACCGCTAACTAACTAGCCATTTCACATCGGTTACATAACCACCACAGCCCAGGGCTTCCACGTCCAGCTTCTTCACCACTCCCTGAAAAACATCCCCACAGCATGATGCTACCACCACCATGCTTCACCGTAGGGATGGTGCCAGGTTTCCTCCAGACGTGACACTTGGCAAGTTCAATCTTGGTTTCATCAGACCAGAGAATCTTATTTCTCATGGTCTGAGAGTCCTTTAGGCACTCAAGCGGGCTGTCATGTGCCTTTTACTGAAGAATGGCTTCCGTCTGGCCACTCTACCATAAAGTCCTGATTGGTGGAGTGCTGCAGAGATGGTTGTCCTTCTGGAAGATTCTCACATCTCCAGAGGAACTTTGGAACTCTGTCAGAGTGATCATCAGATTCTTGGGCACCTCCCTGCCCAAGGCCCTTCTCCCCAATTGCTCAGTTTGGCCAGTTGACCAGCTCTAAGAAGAGTCTTGGTGGTTCCAAACTTCTGCCATCTAAGAATGATGGAGCACACTGTGTTCTTGGGGACCTTCAACGCTGCATAAATGTTTTAGTACCCTTCCCCAGATCTGTGCCTTAACACAATCCTGTCTCGGTGGACAATTCCTTTGAACTCACGGCTTGGTTTTTGCTCTGACATGCACTGTCAACTATGGGACCTTATATAGACAGGTGTGTGTCTTTCCAAATCATGTCCAATCAATTGAATTTACCACAGGTGGACTCCAATATTTGTTCAGTATAATTTCTGGGGATGTGTCCTCTGGATTGGCTGTGCGTTCTCATCCAGCTGCCAGGCCATCCAAGTGCTAAAGCTGTCCTTTTGGTAACTGTGTGGTATCTGGTTGGGTACCTTTTCAATGCAAAAAGGACAATAAATATCTACTCTGTTTCAAGACAAAGGTGAGGGTTCAAACGTATTTAAGTAGAAGAAAACATGTTTCCAGCCTATTAGTTTGGAATAATACTCTGAAATTGTTACAATTATGATAATGCCCTTTTAGTGCAAGACCTGTTCGGAAAGACTGCCTTACATTTCTGCATGTTTTGGTAGGATGGAGTTTTGGCCTGCATGGTGACATCACCAGGCAGTAAATTAGATAGACAAATAGGTAAGACTTTCAAAGAGCTAATTTTCAGTTTTCCCCTCCCCACTAAGACCACTCCTGAAAAATTCTAGCTTGAGCAATTGCGCTTAGCTAAGAAGCCATTTTGGTTTCTTTTTTAATTGAAAACAATCACAGTATGGTACTTAACTGTTACCCAGAAAATCTTTTATATTGAGATAAAAACAGCTGCATTGGACCTTTAAGCGGTCTAAATTCTAATATTTCCTAGCACTGAATGAAACAAGGTTGCTAACTGTAACTCATTCAAGAACAGGGAGAGAGTGAAAGAGACTAATAACTGGGGACTCAGACTTGCCGAGAATCAGCGATCAAGTCAGGGAGATATCCCCTGGTGGGTGTATCCTTCCAACAGTATGCATGATGGCAGTTTGGATGTTAGCCAATATCAAAGCTTGCTTGGAAGAGCTGGGGTCTCCCAATTGGCTGTTGTGCAGTCACATTGCTGAAATCTTTATAAACTTGTGAAATGTTGAACACCGGTTGCGAGCTCTCCAGTTGCCAAATGTTAAGTCGCTGTGTCTCTGTCTTCTTCTATTGAAAATGACTGGTTGCTGATAGTCTCACCATTGTCGCCAAGTGTGAGTCCCCACTAAAGAGTCTGACACAGAAGCCATGTCGTCGTGATACAGAAAAAGACTTTTATTCTCATGTTAATGTCTCAACATTTGATACAAATCATTCTTTTTAATAAAGAAAACCGCAATCAGAACAGTACCTGGCAGCTAGTCGTTCCTCCTAAAAATAGAACCATGTTACGTGGCATCCCTCTTCTAATTTTAAACCATCTATCTACTCAGAAAATGGGTTACATTACAATTTTACTTACTATGCCTAATCATATAGCCCAATAGTCAAACTTCATGTCCGATTTTCATTTGAAAAACTGTGCAAGAAATCCCTTTTTCATCGAGAATGCAACTAAGGAGGAGCAATCTGTCAGTTGTTTTCTAATCAAGGTTAAAGAATAAAAAGGCCATCAATGAAATGTAAGGAACTGACGTGATACATTTAAAATGTGAATTAGTTACAGTAAAAATTATATAGTACCTATTTATTTATAAAGTCTACTGGGAAACAGCTATTTGTTTTAAGGTCCACAGAATAACAAGTGCAAAACAGAAATAAAAAGATAAAACTGACGTACTGGATTTTGGCACAACATTAGGATACATGAGAACGGGGTTCAAGGATGAGAAAAAATGAGGGACAATAGCAATATTTTTGTGCCTCTTGGATAAAAAAAAATCAAGAAATTAAATAATGAAAAAAAACGACAACATTTCAACAGATTTAAGGAAGAAAAAAAAAGTATTTTCTTTAAGATTTTCCCCTGCACATTTGCTCCATGGTGTCTTTCTGATTTGTGAGTACATTTAAAAAAGTGACTGACAACAAACCACAAAACAAGACGAAAATAAAACCGTTAAAAAACATGCTAATACCTGCTAAGACATGACTTAACTGTTGAACTTCCCTAGGCCCGAGACCTAGTCAAAATACATCTAATATAAGATTTCAGATGCATCTGCATACTGTACATACAGGTACTCAAGTGCCTGTGAGTTTGTATGTACACTCCTACACACATATATTTGTTATATTCTATAGCGTCTTTAAATATGTGACCAAGAGATAGCATGTGATCGAGACACAGTGGTCTGTCTAGCCCTGGAGTGCATTCTGAGGTGGTCGCCCTCACAACCTTACCATTGTCATATGCTCTGTACTGCCCCGCCCCAATACAAGCCCGAGCCTTGCAGATCTATAGTGTTTACGCTCTATAGTGTTTATTTGCAGATCTTTAGTGTTAACACTTAACATTGGAAGTGGATCTATAGTGTTAACACTATGGTGTTTGCAGATTTAGTGTTTACAGATCTGAAGGTACCAGATAGGTGTAAACAACATGGTGATGGCTCCATCTAGCCTTCCAATGGGCAGTGGGGAGGTTCTACCTCCATATTGCTTCTACTTATCCTGTTTCATTAGATCTGAATGGGTAAGGGCTGGGGGTCTGTTTTTGGACCAAGTCTCCGACAGAAGGCACTTCCGATAGGCCTGTAAACTGTCCACTCACATACAGTGACCATAGAAACATAACGAGTAGAACAGACACCATTCGCTACGGCTGATTTTCATGGCTTTTTCTTTGTTATAGAAACACAATTGAATTGATTGATACACTGTTGCACACATGGTGCACATAGAAGTTTGGTCTGAAGCAAGAATTGATTGATTTGACCGATCCAAAATCAACTTTCGGATTACTTTTCTTTTTTTTTTTTACAGATAAGACAAATGTCGCTTGGAGAGCTTTATATCTGTTCTACAGGTTTCATTTCTATGGCATCAACTTCAAAACATCAAAATCCATGACTCAATCCAACCAACAAAGTAATTAGTTTATCAATAATGTAACTATCACTCGTACACACAAACTCTCATACATTATTATTCCACATTATTAGTTGTCAGTCATTGAACGTGGTGTGTAAAACAGGTTGATGTCATTTGGTACACAGGTTTGTTTGGGGCCAATTCTGGGTCAGGGTTCTTTACGTCATGGGGGGGGGGGGGTGTAATGCACATTCAAGCAGAACATTTAACACCAATACTCAAGACTATTTTTTTTTTTACTGTAAACAGATGCATACAACGCAACATTACAAAAACACAACCATTAAACCCTTAAGGAAGACCGAATTAACTTTAACATCAACTGTCAGTGCTACCAACCTGCTTCATAATACACAGAATAATAAGAGGCTCTGGTTAAGATACGAATCAACATCATAATAAAACTATATAACAAAAATATCACTAGTTTACATGTGTAATAGCTCACTGTAGTGTACCTATTGGTATAGTGTGGAAGGTTTTTTAGTGTTTGTTGTGAGTGGAGATGAGAGGCGCAGTGACGCAGGGTGCAGTGGTGGCCTCCACCCTCTAGGAGCAGCCAAGGGGAGTCCACAGGACCTTACTCTGTTCCTGATCAACTATTGTCATGATCTGAGTGCAAATGTAGGGAAGAGTGCCGCCCTGGACAATACCTGGAAAGATACAGCAGACAAACGGTTAACAAGGTAGGAAGATGCCACACATAAAAAGAAAAGCCACACACTTAAGCTGTCTTCATCGGGGAAGATGCCACACATGCAGACACTCATCTACCCACATACACGGGCATAGCCAAAGGCAAACACGCAGACAGACAACACAGTACAGTGCAATATGCCAACCTGTAAAGAATTTGCTATACTCCTGCTCTATCTTCTGTGCAACCTCAAACTGCTCCTTGGAATGTTTTTGAGAGACCTTGTCCCGCAGATACACTGGATCCTTCTGTTCCCTGAGGAGAGGAAACCAGCACAAAGTATTAGGACACAGGCTCACTACTAACACAGACAAAGCTCTTCTCCCAGACATTGGCAGAGTACAAGAGGAAAGGAAGCCTGTTTAGAGTATTAAAAGACAGCCTCTGGGTTGCTCTTCAATTGCAGTGTTTTTTTGGTATGACATTTTGGGTAATTAACCCTTTAAAAATGATTTACTAGTGTTATGATGATTCATTTAGCTCACAATGTCATTTAAATTGAGTAACACCAATGCCACTTTTTATTAAGATAAATGATCAATGGAATCTTCAAATGTTTGACATACTAATAGGATGTGATTAGCTAATAATCTTCTTTAATAGAGACAGCTCCCCTGATAACAGTTTGCCACTGGAGAATGCTCAAGGTCCTTGTACACAGTTGAAGTCTGAAGTTTACATGCACTTTGGTTGGAGTCATTAAAACTCGTTTTTCAACCACTCCACAAATTTCTTGTTAACAAACTATAGTTTTGGCAAGTCGATTAGGACATCTATTTTGTGCATGACAAGTCATTTTTCCAACAATTGTTTACAGACACATTATTTCACTACATCACAATTCCAGTGGGTCAGAAGTCTAGATACACTAAGTTGACAGCTTGGAAAATTCCAGAAAATGATGTCATGGCTTTAGAAGTTTCGATCGGCTAATTGACATCATTTGAGTCAATTGGAGGTGTACCTGTGGATGTATTTCAAGGCCTACCTTCAAACTCAGTGCCTGTTTGCTTGACATCATGGGAAAATCAAAAGAAATCAGCCAAGACCTCAGGAAAAGAATAGTAGACCTCCACAAGTCTGGTTCATCCTTGGGAGCAATTTCAAAATGCCTGAAGGTACCATGTTCATCTCTACAAACAATAGTACGCAAGTATAAACACCATGGGACCACGTAGCCGTCACACCGCTCAGAAGGAGACGCATTCTGTCTCCTAGAGATGAACGTACCTTGGTGCGAAAAGTGCAAATTAATCCCAGAACAGCAGCAAAGGACCTTGTGAAGATGCTGGAGGAAACCGGTACAAAAGTATCTATATCCACAGCAAAACGAGTCCTATATCGACATAACCTGAAAGGCCGCTCAGCAAGGAAGAAGCCACTGCTCCAAAACCGCCATAAAAAAGCCAGACTACGGTTTGCAACTGCACATGGGGACAAAGATCGTACTTTTTGGAGAAATGTCTTCTGGTCTGATGAAACAGAAATAGAACTGTTTGGCCATAATGACCATGGTTATGTTTGGAGGAAAAAGGGGGAGGCTTGCAAGCCGAAGAACACCATCCCAACCGTGGCGCACAGGGGTGGCAGCATCATGTTGTGGGGGTGCTTTGCTGCAGGAGGGTCTGGTGCACTTCACAAAACTGATGGCATCATGAGGCAGGAAAAACGTGGATATATTGAAGCAACATCTCAAGACATCAGTCAGGAAGTTAATGCTTGGTTGCAAAAGGGTCTTCCAAATGGACAATGACCCAAAGCATACTTCCAAAGTTGTGGCAAAATGTCTTAAGGACAACAAAGTCAAGGTATTGGAGTGGCCATCACAAAGCCCTGACCTCAATCCCATAGAAAATTTGTGGGCAGAACTAAAAAAGGGTGTGCGAGCAAGGAGGCCTACAAACCTGACTCAGTTACACCAGCTCTGTTAGGAGGAATGGGGCAAAATTCACCCAACTTATTGTGGGAAGCTTGTGGAAGGCAACCTGTAACGTTTGACCCAAGTTGAACAATTTAAAGGCAATGCTACCAAATTCTAATTGAGTGTTTTTAAACTTCTGACCCACTGGGAATGTGATGAAAGAAATACAAGCTGAAATAAAAATCATTCTCTCAACTATTATTCTGACATTTCACATTCTTAAAATAAAGTGGTGATCCTAACTGACCTAAGACAGGGAATTTCTACTAGGATCAAATGTCAGGAATTGTGAAAAACTGAGTTTCAATATATCTGGCTAATTTCCGACTTTAACTGTTTCTTTGTAATGATAAAACTTAGGGCCACATACTATACAGTATATGTACCAATAATAATAAAAAAGTACCCCTATTTTAATAGCCTTTGTATTTATTGATCTATACAATATATTTTATAAATAATAGATCGATCTCTCCAAATCCCCAAAACATGGCACTACAACTCAACTCACTACTGGGACAAGCCTATGAGTGCTGAGTGATTAATGGTACCATGGTACAGAGGAAATCTATCCAATCTCTTCATTACTGACCGGTAAAGAAGGAGAGTAAGTTATCAAAGAACAGAGATACAGCCAGGAGATTTCTCTGTGTGTGTGGTGGTGGTGGTGGTGGTGGGGGGGGGGGGGGTAGTTGAGAAGAAAAGGAGCCTGGGGATTATAACGCTATTATACTGTAGTTTTAAATAGTGCTAAACACCCTTACATCCCATTAATTTGTCCAATGATTTACTGATCCATGGGAACATCCCACACACAAAAGCTTTCTGTGAACTCAACCACCAAGTAGAAATGGAGAAAACACACTAAAGATCACATTTAAAAGACCTAGAATGTTTTAACACTAAAGGTCTTTGAAGATGATGGGTTTGGCTGGCTACTTACTTTATCTGCTTGGAGTTTTTGTAGCGGATGAAGATGACGATTGGGTAAATGTGAACGCTGTGCAGCCTCTCGATGGCGTGGGGAGCGATGTCTAGCAGACAGTGACAGTCCTGGGAGAGGAGGACATCTTAGTTCAGTTCTGTTTAAGGTACAACAAGATCACACTACATTCAGAATGGATCAAATGAAAGACTTCACTTCCGGTACCACAGAACATTGTTAATTGTGATAATCCAAAAACCCAAGGAATTCTTTTGAGGTGGCATAAAATCGACCACATCTTTAAAATGCTACATTTATAAATTGACCCACCTTTCACAAATTCTGAAATATCAAAGGGGAACACTTGTATCTGACAAAAGAGAAGAGGATGTAACGAAGGAGGAATGTTTATCTAGGATCAGGTCCCCCAGTTCATATAATCTTATTCACTATTATCTTAAAAAGGTAAAACTTATCCTAGACCAGCCCTGACGCTGTACCTTCTCTGTTATCTCCTTGATGGAGGCCACGGTGGTCACGTCAAAATGGCCGCTCCTGCGTTTGTAGTCGATGAAGAGGCAGTCTTTGACGCCGCGCTCTATAGCCTGCTGGGACGCCTTCATCACCTCTGAGGAAACCACAGGCCGACGTCAGAATCACAGAAAACCAGTAACACCAGGGTTACATTCATTAGGAACCAAACATCAGAAAACAGACTAATTTCCATTGCAAAAATGTCTACACACACTACCATAATGACAAAGTGAAAACATATTTATAGAAATGTATGCACATTTATTGAAAATGGAATACAGAGAGCCTCCCTAATGGTGTAGTGGTCTAAGGCACTGCAACGCAAAGCTTGAGGCATCACTACAGACCCAGGTTAGATCCCAGGCTGTCACACAACCGGGAGTATCATAGGGCGGCGCACAATTGACCCAGTCGAAGCTCCCATCCACTACAAGACCATGGTACAAAAAAGCTTTTCGTAAACTAACACTCGCACTTGAAATGACTTCGCTGATAGCTCCTTTGAGGAAAAATGTACTCACTATGACTAAGAAATGTGGTTTTCCCACCCAGCTATCTTAAGATGAATACACTAACTAAGTCGCTCTGGATAAGAGCATCTGCTAAATGACTAAAATGTCTTCTTTTCTAATTATTTTAAGACAAAGGTGGCTTTTGGAGTGCAAGCAAGACAATGTCTGTCAGAAATGGCAGCCTATCCCCAGAGCCCGGTCAAAAGTAGTGCACTATATAGGGAATAGGGTGCCATTTGGAAAACAATCTCAGTCCTGAGTGAACTGTGCTCAGTCGGCAAGTTGGGGTAGGCCTATTTTGTAGATGCTTGTGTACGCTGTTGTAATGTATTGTTAGTATCATATTGTGGTACTGTGTTGTACTTTACTCACCCAGGACACATCTGCAGAACTTCCCGGGGGACTCTTTGACCAGCATATCCTTGACGGGGTCTGAGAGAGGACCGAGGATCAGAACCGGCCTGGGAGACGCACACTCTATCTTCTGGACCCGCTGGTACGCCAGGCTCACACAGTCTGAGAGGGAGTGAGACACACATATACATGGTCTCACACACAAATGCCCAATACCAAAATCAAATCAGTTGCACCTAACCTCTAGGTAGTTACACACTCCAGCCCAATTCTCTATCCATGTGAAGGTGTGTGTCCCCTCACCCTCTAGGAATGGTATAGAGTCTGTGCTAATGGCGTCCAGAGCCACCAGTTCCTTGCCATCTTTGGAGCCGCTGCGTTTGTGTTTGTGCTTCCTCCTGAAGAAGGATCGCCTGGCGGCGGCAGAGAGGCTCTTACTGTCCTTGTCGTCTTTCAGCTCTGTCATACTGTGTCTACGGTAGAACTCCTGGTCCATCCTGCACAGGCACACAGAGAAACAATATAATTACACAAGAGCCATGACGTGTGTGTATGCGTCTGCATGTCTGAGTGTGTCTCACATGTATTTGCTGGGTATCTGTCCTCTCTGGATCTGCTGTGCGTTCTCATCCAGCTGCCAGGCCATCCAGGTGCCAAAGCTTCCCTTTGGTAGAGTATCATCCACATACAGGATGTCATCCTTCTTAAAACTCAGGTCCAGCTCTGCCTCCACTATCCTCTCATAAAGTGCTCTGGAGAGATGGAGGGAGGGGTAGGAAGAAAGAGTGAGGGAGGGAGGGAGAGGAAGGAAGAGAGGGTTAGTGTGTGTGCTACCCTGCACCCAGTATGGTTGGAGCCCCATAACTCTTTCGAAGTGTATCTGTGGAGCTGTGTGCATATTTAGTGCCGATGACATCACGACCCGGGCCTGTATGACTAGTGACTGCGGCTGCCATGCAGAGACTCCAGCCAAGTCCCAAATGGCACCCTATTCCTTATATTGTGCACTACATTTGACCAGAGCCCAATGAGGCCTGGTTTATACATTTTTTTTTTTTTTAAATGGGTGCTGTATGGGGTGCCATTTGGGACACAACCTCTCAGCTTTCTACAGACTCCTAACAACAAAACAGCTGCACTTACCAACACAGACTTCCCCTTACTCCTCTTCATTCACAGCCTTTATTTACTGTATGGTCTGCCTTGAGCCTACATAGATGCAAAGTGACAGACGTGCGCTCGCGCACACACTTTCTACAAGGGCATTTAGCCTGGGCCCAATTAAGAGTCTGCTCGGTCTGTCTGCAGGTAAACCAACCCTGCTGTATGATAGATAGACAGTATCTCTAGGGAGAGAGATGGTAGATGGTCCTCCTGGATGTGGGACCTAATTGCTTTAGATGAAGAGAAAGTGCATTTGGAAAGTGTTTTCTTCCCTTTATCAAACTACACACAATACCCCATAATGACAAAGCAAGATTTTACATTTTTGCAAATGTATTGAAAATTAAAAACTGAACTAAGTCATTTACATAAGTATTCAGACCCTTTACTCAGTACTTTGTTGAAGCACCTTTAGCAGCAATTACAGCCTCGAGTTTTCTTGGGTATGAAGCGACAAACTTGGCACACCTATATTTGGGGATTTTCTCCTGCATTGTCTTGCCTGTGCTTAGGGTCATTGTCCTGTTGGAAGGGGAACCTTCGCCCCAGTCTGAGGTCCTGAGCGCTCTGGAGCAGGACCTCAATTGTCAAGTAAAGATACCTTAATAGAAAAGTCACCCAGTAAAATTCTACTTGAGTAAATGTAATTGCTAATATATACACTGAAGTATCAAAGTAAAAGTACAAATAAAAAAAAACACTTATATTAAGCAAACCAGATGGCACAATTTAGACATAATTCACAAACAAAGCATGTGTTTAGTGAGTACGCCAGATCAGAGGCAGTAGGGATAACCAGGGATGTTCTCTTGATAAGCGTGTGAATTGAATCATTTTCTGTCCTTCTAAGCATTCAAACTGTATGGAGTACTTTTGGGTGTCGTGGAAAATGTATGGAGTAAAAATACAATTTTCTTTAGGCATGTAGTGAAGTAAAAGTAGTCAAAAATATAAATAGTAAGTACAGATAGCCCAAAAAACAACTGAAGTAAAAATACTACAAAGTACTACTTAAGTACTTTACACCACTGGTTGTCATCAAGGATCTTTCTGTACTTTGCTCCATTCATCTTTCCCTCGATCCTGACTAGTCTCCCAGTCCCTGCCCCTGAAAAACATGATAGCATGCTGCTGCTGCCACCACTATGCTTCACCGTAGGGATAGTGCGAGGTTTCCTCTAGATGTGACGCTTGTCATTCAGGCCAAAAAGTTCAACCTTCGTTTCATCAGACCAGATAATCTTGTTTCTCATGGTCTGAGAGTCCTTTTGGCAAACTCCAAGCGGGCTGTCATATGCCTTTTACTGAGGAGTGGCTTCCGTCTGGCCACTCTACCATAAAGTCCTGATTGGTGAAGAGCTGCAGAGATGGTTGTCCTTCTGGAACGTTCTCCTATCTCCACAGAGGAACTCTGGAGCTCTGTCAGTGACCATTGGCTTCTTGGTCAACTTCCCGATTGCTCAGTTTGGCCGGGCGGCCAGCTCTAGGAAGAATCTTGGTGGTTCCAAACTTCTTCCATCTAAGAATGATGGCGGACACTGTGTTCTTGGGGACCTTCAATGCTTCAGAAATGTTTTGGTACCTTTCCCCAGATCGGTGCCTCGACACAATCCTGTCTCGGAGATCAATGGACAATTCCATCGACCTCATGGCTTGGTTTTTGCTCTGACATGCACTATCAACTGTGGGACCTGATATAGACATGTCTTTCCAAATCATGTCCAATCAATTGAATTCCCCACAGGTGGACTCCAATCAAGATGTAGAAACATCAAGAATGATCAATGGAAACAGGATGCACCTGAGCTCAATTTCAAGTCTCATAGCAAAAGGCCTAAATACTTACGTAAAAAAGGTAGTTTTTTGTATTTATTACATTTAAAAACATTTTTTCGCTTTGTCATTATGGGGTATTATTTCAATTGAATCCATTTAAAATTCAGGCTGTAAAGTAACATAATATGGAAAAGGGTCTGAATACTTTCCGAATGCACTGTATGTGCTCAGAAAGTATTCACACCCCTCAACTTTTTCCACATTTTGTTGTGTTACAGCCTGAATTTCAAATGGATTAAATAGAGATTGTGGTACGTTTTTAGAAATGTTTACAAATTAATAAAAAAAAATGTAAAGCTGAAATGTCTTGAGTCAATAAGCATTCAACCCCTTTTATGGCAAGCCTAAATTCAGGAGTAAAAATGTGCTCAACAATTCACATAAGTTGCACATGTGCAATAATAGTGTATAACATGATTTTTAAATGACTACCCCATCTCTGTACCCCACATATACAATTATCAGTAAGGTCCTCAGTCAAGCAGTGAATTTCAAGCCCATTTCAAAGCACCTATTGGTAGATGTGTAATAAAAATAAACATTTATTTTTTATAGCAGACAGAATATTCCTTTGAGCATGGTTAACTTATTAATTACACTTTGGATGGTGTATTAAAACATCCAGTCACCACAAAAATACAGGCGTCCTTCCTAACTCAGTTGCCGAAGAGGAAGGAAACCGCTCAGCGAGTACACCATGAGGTCAGTGTTGATTTTAAAACAAGTTAGAACTTAATGGCAGTGATAGGAGATAACTGAGAATGGATCAACAACATTGTAGTTATGCCAAAATACTAACATAAATGACAGAGTGAAAAGAAGGAAGCCTGTAAAACATATTCCAAAACATGCATCCTGTTTGCAATCAGGCACTAAAAATATTGCTTAGAAATTAACTCTTTGTCCTGAATACAAAGCGTTGTGTTTGGGGCAAATCCAACGCATCAGAGTACCACCACCCATCATATTTTCAAGCATGGTGGTGGCTGCATCATGTTGTGGGTATGCTTGTCATCGGCAAGGACTAGGGAGCTTTTTAGGATAAAAAGAAACTGAACAGATCTAAGCACATGCAAAATCCTAGAGGAAAACTTGGTTCAGACACTGGGAGACAAATTCACCTTTCAGCAGGACAATAACCTAAAACAAAAGGCCTAATATACACTGGATTTGCTTACCAAGACTACATTTACTGATAATCACTGCCAAAGGTGATTCTGACAAGTATTGACTCAGGGGTTGAATTTTCATCTAATCAAGATACTGTATATTAGTGTTCTTTGTTCATAACAAAAAAAAAAATAGAAAAATAAAGTATTTTTTGTAGTTTGGTGTGAATGTTTATTTTTTTTAACCTTTATTTACCTAGGCAAATCAGTTAAGAACAAATTCTTATTTTCAATGATGGCCTAGGAACAGTGGGTTAACTGCCTTGTTCAGCGGCAGAACGACAGATTTTTACCTTGTCAGCTCGGGGATTCGATCTTGCAACCTTGCGGTTACTAGTCCAACACTCTAACCACTAGGCTACATGCCGCCCCACAGAATACTTTCTGAAGGCATAGAAGTGGAGGTGCATGGAGGTACAGTAGATCGCATAGAGGGAATCATGAAAAACAGGCACTTTGGGGTCAGGGTACGTGTGTGTACCTGATATAGAAGCCGTCCCCCGGTGTGTCTTTGACAATGTTGAAGTCGTCCTGTCGTTGTTGGACTTTGAAAGTGACCGTCTCGGCTGGCTTCAGCATCTCTACATACACCTCCTCCACTGTCTTGTTCTTCATGTTTACTGACCCATACTGAGAGAGAGAGAGAGAGAGAGAGAGAGAGAGAGAATTTACAATCACCTTTACTGGGTCAACACCATACATTACACAAACAAATGAAAACAAACGTTCAAATTCCAACCGTAACAAATTAGAACAAAAAGAGGGAGAGAGTGTGAGCGTGCACAAGAGAGAGACAGAGAAGAGGAAAGGAGGAGGGGAAACCCCTTGGCTATATGAAGTGTCCGTCTATTGATTCATTCTGGGGGGAGGAGGATGATGACAGAAGATGAGGAGAATTGCCAGGGGGATGAAAGGTGAAAGCTCTACTGCGTGTTCTGCCCTGATGAAAAAAACTCTAGGTCTGTTTGGAGAACAGAGCTTATAGGAACAGGGAGGGAGCATGCCAGGAATGGGATAGTATGAGTTAGATCGACCACAGTATGTCATGATAGAGAAAGAGGGGGGGCAATCAATGAAGGAACAAAGACAGGCAGGAGGAATGGTAATGAGCTACGGAAGAGATACTGCAGGGTGCAAAATGTTCACTTAGAAAAAAAGTTACTATACACTCTCTGTGTGTGTGTGTGTGTGTAAGGATGTGCACAATTATTCAAAATATCTGAACGGGAAGAAAAAAAAAATTATTAGCCTAATTTAAACTGATTTTAACGCTGAAAAGGCTTTATCTAAATTAAATGAAAATATCCATGTGACATTGTTACATACAAGGATATACCATGACATTTCAAATCTTTAATTTAATGAAACAAACTTTTCAATGTTGTTTTCCTGACGTGCACCGTGCGCCCCATAAATAAAGACCGGTAGCCTTCACGTGAATAGCTTGTTGTTAATGTTGGCCAATCAAAGCGGCTCAATGCGTAGCAAGTGGAGTGAGCGTTCACTAATGCAATGCAAGATGGAATAAAAAAATGGAATTAAAAGCTAGGGTAATGAGAAGGAGTAGGCTATAATGAGAAACCAACAGGTAGGCTGTTTTATTTGAATGGGGTTGGGGAGAAAGTGTAGCATATGGCCTTAATTAGCCTAGCTAGCTATAGCTGGGGGAAAACTATTTTCTTGCCACTTCGATACCAAAGTTACTTTTTCATAGCAGGTTAGGAGACTGAGGTTACGGTTAGGAAAAGGGTTTAGGGTTAGTGAAAATGCTAAAAAGTATGTAGCTAGCTAGCTTCTGTAGGCTACTCCAGTCAAGACAGGCACTGTTATAAAATAACATTGTGACTGCTACAAGTTAGCTAGTCTTGGCTGTAGCAAAATGTACTTTGTGTCTCGCTCTCTCCCTCTGTCTGCTCGCAACACACACCGCCCCATATAAACTCCACAAGCCGCTGAAGCAATAGAACCAGCCTCTCCCTCGCGCAGCAATGCTCAGGTTAAAAACGTCCGTACATTTTTTGGGGGATATATTAATAATTTTGAATATCCGGATATCCAACAAAAATAAATACTATTCGAATAGCGACATTTTTTCAAAACACTATCCCTAGTGTCTCAAATCAAATCTGCGCACATACTGGTTTATGTATAACCTACCTCCAGTATGAGGTCCCCAGGCTGCAGCCCCTCTGTTCCCCTAGCAGGGCTGTCCTCTTCCAGACTCTCTACATAGACCCCGCGGAGGTTCCCTCCACACAGCCCCAGCCCCAGTTCTGCCCCCTGGGCTCTGCGCACCGTCACCACCCGTGGTTCACACACCTTACGACTACCCTCTGACAACATCCTGGAGGGGGAGGGAAGAAGAATACTTTACTAATCCTTACGAAACGGAAATGTGTCTTCTGCTGTATCCAACCCCTGCAATACAAACACACATTAGGTTAGAGAGGCTGGAGCAGTCAGAGGTGTGTGTTACCTGATGAAGCTGTGAGGACTAGTTGTAGGGGTGGTCTGTTTGGAGGAGGGGGTGAGTGTTCCTTCATCTTGTTCACTCAGAGTGTCTATAGTAGAGTGGTTGTCAGGGGTGGTGGCTCCACTGCCCTGGGGAGTTGACTGGCTGCTCACCGGCTCCAGACCAGAACTACACACGCAAAGAGAGAGAGAAACAGAAACCTTAATACCTCAGTCAATTGAATGGGAGAGATTGGTGCCATCTATTTAAATGGGATAGAGGTGCCAAATGGTGCCTGTATATTTCTCCAAACGATTACTTTGGGATTTACATAATAAATGGCATGGTCGGAGGTCAACTTTACACTACTTCTGAACTATGAATGAGTAACATTTTGTCTTTGATTACCTTTCATTTAAAAAACTAACCTCTGGGAAGAAATGTAATTGTTTTATGTGGATTGTGAATGGTTTTCCAGCTGTGTGTGTGTGTGTATGACCTGGAGCGTGAATGGTTTCCCAGCTGGTACATGTGGGGGTTGTACTGAGCCATGATGGTGATGGTGTCACACTGCTGACCAATTATCAGCCTGGCTTGCTGCTCTGTGGCATTACGCAAGTTAATACCATTATACTGGAGGAGGAGGGGAGATGAAAAGGAGGAGAGAAAGGTAAGATGTTATCGAAAAAAACTCACTGAAAATAAATGGCACTTCTCAATTGTCATTCTCAGGCATGAACGGCTGACTGTAGGTCACTCTGAATAAGAACAACTGCTAAATGACAAAAATGCTAAATGTAATGTTTTATTCCATGAGAGGGGAACTGGAGCATGTGTAGTCTAGATGTGCAAGCGACTGCGCTGGCTGCAGTCTACATCGTCACATTTATAATTTCCTCCTGAGCTGAAACGGATATGACCCTTAACCTTGGCAGGAAGGAGCAATGAAAAAGGAAAGTTACCTCGAGGAGCTGGTCGCCGTACTCCAGCCCGGCCTGATGGGCGATGCTGCCTCCGGTTACCTTGGAAACAAAGATACCGCCGTTCTCGCCGCTGACGATAGAGATGCCCAGAGGCTCCGCCCCTTTCTGAACGATCACATTACGAGGTTCCTCCAGGTACGGCCTGACGGGAGGAAGGGATGAGAAACTTCATGGCTGCATCTCATCTCCCCTATGAGGGTATTGCCAAAAGTAGTGCACTACATAGGGATTAGGGTGCTCACATATTGATTTTCACAAGACAGAGACATATTACATATCACAGGAAAAACCAACAGATAGAAATAACAGACTGTGTGCTACAAGGAGAAGACAAGCAAAAGATCCAGAGGTAGTGAGGTGGACAGAGTTATCTTCACATTCAGCCTGGTGACTAGCATTGGGCCCAAACACACTCAGAATGCCATCCCATCTGCAAAAGGGCACGGACATTCAGTAGCATGCAGCCTCAGTGAGGACTTCACACATGAAACAAGTGGCCACATTTCAACAAGTCCAACCATACAAACACAAAACTGTCAGTGACAATTGAGACGCAGCACACGTCTATCAATACCGGTTCAAGAGGAATAGTTGAGATGTTTTCTGGATCTTTTCCGGTAAATGCAGGCTAATGTAAACCTGGCATGCGACCTGTTCAACTGAGAAGTGGGATGTAGGCCTAGCTGCTGTTCAGGGGTGAAAAATACCACACAACACATGCTTTACACATTCCAAGTCTATGGACTCTGCCTGGAAACAACTCCTGGCTCCTAATCACAAGATGGGGGGGCAAGGAGTTGTTTCTGAAGTGGGCCTGTGTCTACATCTTCATTTCACTATTTCTATCCAACACTCAAGCATGTTAACAGTTAGACCATCAGTCAGTCAGTCAACAAACCTGAGGCTCCTGAGAGAGGAGAACCTCGGCCTAGCAGCCAGAGGGATCCTCAGAAAAGACCTGTTACGGTGCAGAGACCTGGAGACATTTACACACACGGCAGATGGAAGAGAAGAAAACGAGAGAGGAGATGGACGAGAGAAAAACAGACAGGAAGTGGACAGGAAGGACAGACAGTAAAAGAAAACAGAGAGAAATGCAGAGGCCAAACAGGTCTGGTGTGAGAAGAAGAAACAACTAAATATTACAAAAGGAAAATAGCCTGGTTCCTTCTGCATGTGTTTAGCGAACCCTTCTAACACACAAACATGCATACGTACACATTGCACACACTTTTATACTCATGTGCTGCTGCTACTCTGTTCTTTATTTTATTCTTATTATCATCTATCCTCCATTTTTGTGTATTTATTTTAAACTCTGCATAGTTGGGAAGGGCTCGTAAGCATGCATTTGATGGTAAAGTCTACACCAGCTGTATTCGGCGCATGTGACAAATAAAATTTGATCATTCCACTGGCATGGTCAGAGGAGTTCGCTAAAGCACAAACAGATCTGGGACCAGGCTACAAGGAGAAACGACAGGAACACTCAACTGACCTTTATACTGCATATACCATGAGCATTATAGCTGATATATAATCAACGCATCACACACTTCCTACCTGTACTCCTTTAGACCAGTGTTAATCTATTTTAGCACTAGTCCACCTGAGTTAGCTTTAATTGAACCTTTATTTAACTAGGCAAGTCAGTTAAGAACAAATTCTTATTTACAATGACGGCCCACCCTGGCCAAACCTGGACGACGCTGGGCCAATTCTGCGTCGCCCTATGGGACTCCCAATCACGGCCAGTTGTGATACAGCCAGCTAACAAAGGGCTTGGTGATTATTTGACCAATTGAATCAGGATTGCTAGTAGTGGAAAAGAGAAAATAAAACTGCTGGGGGAACTCCAGTCCACACCATGTTTTAGACCGTCCAGCCCTATCTCACGTTTGTCGTCTTTCCCATCCTACCGGTCTTTCCTCCGCTCTCCAATTGGCACAGGGCTGACGGAGATTCTGGGCAGGGTGGATATGGAGCTCTGTGATTGGCTGCTGGCGAAGGAGGAAGTCTCCAGGTTCAGAGGTGATTGGGGGGGAGTGATGAGGCTGGGGCTGCTGCACTCTGAATGTGACAGGGAGCCTGGAGAGGGGGGGCAGGGAGAGAGGGTAAGAGACTTTAAATGAGATATTAAGATGAGATCGTACTTCATTAATTCCCAAGGGAAAATTTGTTTGTCATTCTTATAACCCTAGTAAAAACAATTAAAATACTCACAACAGTTAAAACATGGTAGTGGAGCGAAAGCGAGAAAGGGAGAGAATTGGTCCATAGTTACAGTGTCATTTCTCAGACAGGTAACCAGGTTGTAAATATCTTGACACAAGCATGCTAACCCCCAGCTTTAATGGCCCAGGACACAAAATCTATATGGTTTAAGTGTTTCCCTGTGTTTAGTGTTATGACTGTGGGGATTCCAGCTTTTTCAGCAGTAGATTACAGAACAGCACCTTTAAATGACCTGCTAACAGGGCTGTCACATCTCCTCATAGAAAACACAAGTATAGTCAGCAGTTTGATTTGGAATAATGTTATTTAGTTGAGTGGAAAATGAGCATTCTAAAGTCCCCTTGGGACCAGAGTCAGGTAATATTGGTCGAGAGGTACAGTATTCAGGGAATAGGCATCTTAATACGTGTTCATTCATCCATCCACTCATTTGTTAATTCATTAATTTGTCTATCCACCCACACATCAATATTTTTGTTAACTAATTTGTTTGTTCAATTATGCATCCATGCATGTACCTCTGTCAGAGCCCAGCATAGATCGAGGGTAGCGGGGAGTGGAGGGGATCTTTATCCTCTCGTTCCGGTACTGGACGTTACTGGAAGAATCTGATGCAATAGAGGAAAAGTCCATCAGAGTGTGTGTATAATATAAGTATTTTGTGTGTGTGTGTGCGCGCAGGTATAATAGGAGCGCGTGTATGTGGCGTGCGTGCATGGGTGACTGACCAAGGCCCAGGCGAGCACTGGAGGGTAGTGAGTTGGTACCATGGGAGGTGCGGCTGCTGCGTGACGAGGACTCGGAGTAGTCTGCTGCTGGACGCTTTTGGCTCAGGTCCAGGCTCAGACGCCCCTGGTGCTGCGGACTGACACACACACTCTCTTCCTACATAATTCATGGGTTGAACATAGCGTCACTAACGCCTTTTATGAAAGTCATCTTAAGGACTGGTGCACGACTGAACGTGCTACTCAATGCATTCTCAAACAGCACGACATCTCCAAAGGAGGCAACTAATTAGTAGGAGAACCTTTGGTCATCATTGTAATGTCGTCAGATTGACTTTAGATGTAGTATAACATTAGCTAGCTAGCTAACATTGAGGAGAGAGCACCGGATTTCAGCTAGCCAACGTTAGCGTTGCAAGGTAATTTTAACTAACATCTTACTAAAGGCAACATTGCCATAAAGAAAAATTGCCTTCATCATAATGATGACCAAGTTGTTTCCTACTAAATATTTGCCTACTTAAGCAGTGTCATATTGTCAAGCCAATAATTTAGACTAAACGATCATTTGCCCCCGTTAAGAATGACTGGGCTCCACTTGATTTTCGGGGTAGTTATTCTGTCTGGGGTAATTACCTGGGGTGTTGGTTGTTGTGCTGGTGTTGGCAGATCTGGGAGGAGACAGAGGGACAGTTGTTGGTGTGGACTCTGTGGCTGCGGACTGTGTAGACTGGGTTCCTCATCACTGCGGTCACCGCTGGACACGGGGCCAGGCCACGATGGGCCGAGTCTGATAGAACACACACACACACTGATTAGAGAACACAACAACCACCACACCGGTTAAATAGGAGCAACACACACTGGCTAGAGAGGCTCCAGATATGTGTTATGGGTCCTCCTGAGTGGTGCAGCGGTCTAAGGCACTGCATCACAGTGTTAGAGGCATCACTACAGACCCGAGTTCAATCCCGGGCAGTGTCACAACCGGCCGTGATCGGGAGTCCCATATGGCGGAGCACAATTGTCTCAGCATCATCCAGGTTAGGGGAGGGTTTGGCCGGGGGAGTTTACTTGGCTCATCGCGCTTTCAGCGAATCCTTGTGGCGGGCCGGGCGGATGCAGGCTGACCTTGGTCATTGGGTGAATGGTGTTTCCTCCGACACACTGGTGCGGCTGGTTTCTGGGTTAAGCGGGCGGGTGTTAAGAAGCGCGGTTGGGCGGGTCATGTTTCTGAGGACACATGACGCGACCTTCGCCCCCTGAGCCCATTAGGGAGTTGCAGTGATGAGACAAGATCGAAATTGAAGAGAAAAAGGGGCTTAAGTATAGATTTTTTTTTATTAAAAAGGAGGAAAGTGTGTGTGTTTAAGTGTGAGAGTGACTCACTTGCAGGCAGGGTACCGTTGTAGACGGTGGAGACGAAGCCCACACTGTGTCTGTGAGAGCGGTTGGGAGAGGAGCGAAGCATCTCTCTGGGCTCTGGGGAGTGATCGTCATTGGAGTAGCTCTGATGGTTGACAGATACAGAAATCAATGGGTTTAATGATGAGGAACAGAAAGAGTAGGAGAATAAGGAGAAGGACCCATTTCAGAGTGGGACCACAGTCACAGTCCAATGACCAGAAACAGAAAGAAGAGAACGACGAGAAGTAAACTGAAGGAGCTGTTTAAGAGTGCTGGGACGAGACCACAGCCCCCGGACTCAGCACTTTGAGTCCTGGGCTGCATATTGCCTGGAGCTCTATACAGAGGCATCAATCACCATTGAGGCAGCCTGGTGGAGAGGCACACACAGAAAGGGCTGTAAATACTGCCACAAAAAGGCTGCCGTGCATCACCCTGGAGTACTGGCTGGGTGCGAGGCCACACAGTGCTGCTGTTTCTCTTTTTATATTAAGTGTTTTGAGACAAGGTGCATCTCAGTAGTCTTAAGTGGCATGCACTTCTTGTCTCCTCTCCTTGATCATAGGCTAGGTAGGCTAGGTAGGTGAACGCAACATATTAGAGGATGACTTCACCTGTTCAGTTCTTTAATGTTAATGCATATGGAGAGGAGAAGCGAGGAAGCCACTTCAGACTATTGTGACCAGCCTTAGTGAAAAGCACTATACATTAAACATCAAACAGACCTGGAAGGAGGGCAGAGTGATGGACTGGGGGGTCATCCTGCGTCGGAGAGCTGGTGCTGATTTAGGGCGGGGTCTCTTCACCTCAGGCTCCTCCCCCCTGGTGCGTCCGATGTCCTCATCACATGACTTCCTTGATGTCAGCACTTTCCCGTCCAGGAAGTAGTGGTTCCCGTTTCTGTCTCGTTCCCTCTCTTGTTCCCCGTGGCCCTCCCCGGTAACCATGGAAACAGCCTCCCCCTTGCCACCGTTCCCGTCGGAGGTGAGCGTGCAGTCGGAGGCGGAATTGCTCTGCTGTTTGTGTTTGAATTTGAACGAATCGCTGCGGGTAGGTGGCGGAGGAGGGGTGGGTGTGGCCGTAGAGGAGGAGGAGAGAGACTCCGTCTTGGAGGGCTGCGGGGAGTGGGCCACCAGCTGACTGGGCAACAGGTACTCTATCTTGGAAGACGGGGGAGCCGTCTCAGGCCGTGGTTTGAAGGCGTCCGTGTCAAAGATGGACTTCCTCTGTTTGGGTGACTTGAAGATGGACAGCTGGGTCGGAGTCGTCGCTGTGGTCGTATCCACGGCGACAGACATCCCGCCTACGATCATCTTCGGCCAGGTGCCGCCGCTGTGTTTCTTCTCCAGGGTGGTCTCCACTGTGATGCAGTCGGGGGGGTTAGAGGGGTCATAGGTCATGGGGGGTGGAGGGGGCTTGGCGTAGGGGGACCCAGAGCAGCACTCCTGGAAGGCGCTGGGGCCGTAGCGGCCCGGGGGACCCAGACCGAGGTCAGAGGACGGCCGGAGGCTGGTGGCGTGGAGAGACCCCGTGGAGAAGGGCTTCCTGACGTCCCCGTACGGGCCCATCCCCTCCTCGGCCTCCCCACCCCTACTCTTCCTCCTCTCTCCTTGGACATTGACACTACCACCTGTGTCGGGGCAGAAGATGTCTGTCTGTGTGGAGCTGTTGTGTTTGAGGTTACGACTGTTCCTGGAGTGGACCTCGGAGAGACGGCTGTTGGACGATGACTCGCGCAGGCTGTCGAAAATGTTCTGGCCCGACGAACTGTGAGGGAAGAACTGGGAACATAAAAGGATAGAGGACAGAGATAGAGGGGGTGTTAGGAATAGCACTAGACGAGTAAACACACATTTCCTTTTTTCCTAAACTCTAAACTTTCCGCCAAAAATAAAGTTTACACTATCCAGGAATCTAGTCACTGCAGTGCAGTAATATCTAACATGTTTGTTCTTGAGAAAGTCAGTCGCTGTCCTAAAAAGAGTGCCCGCTATAGCATCAAATAAGGGTGTTGCAGTGTATGGCACTACATGGACTTCAGGAGAACTTGAGTCTAAATTAAGGCTGATTTGAGGCCAGTGAAGTTTAGATTCACCTTCAAGTGAAAGCCCTATGTTAAAATGTGGCACCACATTGACTGGAGGAGAACTTGTCTTTAGTCTAATATGAGGCTAATGTGCATTCAAGGAGCTTAGTAGAGGAGCTACTTTAGATTCACCTTCATGAGAGAGAGGCTGAGAGAGTCCCTGCAGTTCCTCAGCAGTGTCTCACACTCCGTCACCGACTTGTTGTCCAGAGCGATGCCGTTGATCTGGGGGACACATAAAAAACAGTGAACACCCACTACTCACTTCCCACACATCCTTCTAAAACACACAAAGTTTTGCTAGGTGGTATTGCTTTCAAGAGAGACTGAGAATTCAACTACCCCTAACCCCAAATAAATAGAGATCCCCTGCACCTGAAGAACACCGTGCCAGAGATTTGAGTCTGCCTGCTGCTGCAGTGGGATACTATTAGAACATCTAGGCCAGTGGTTCTTCTTAGAACTTTAACACCCCCACTCTCTTTTCTCAATCCCCACATTTCCATGACAATAGGCCTGAGATGAATTATAAAATACTGCAGCGAGGAGAGGAGCGCAGGGAGAGGAAACAGGAAAGTAGGTAATGTACTCAAGCCTGAGTCTTTAAAAGCAAAAGTATTTGTCACATATACCGATAGGTGTAGTGAAATGTGTTGTTTTACAGCGTGAGCCTTGCTATTTAGGGTTAAGTGCCTTGCTCAAGGGCACGTCGGCAAATTTTTTCACCTTGTCGGCTCGGGTATTCGAACCAGCGGCCTTTCGGTTACTGGCCCAATGCTCTAACAGCTAGGCTACCTGCCGCCCACCCCCCCCCAAAAAAGAAGAGATCAGACTACTGAACTTTAACACCTAAAATGAAACAGTACTCTTTGAAGCATGTTATTCCATCTGGGGAGTCTAGTCGGAGTAATGAGCATTAAGAGTGCAGCTGTGACATATGCAAAATTGTGCACTGACTGCATATGTCACTGTTGGTTCAGCGTGTTCAAGTCCTTCTCTTACTAACATAATTAAACATATCTGTATATGTGAAATATAACCTGCTACATTAAGTTATTAACGACTACAAGGACATGGCATAAGACGATACACAACCATGATTGACATCTGCAGGCGTCTGGTCTAATGTTTGCTAATCACCAACACTTAGCTATCATGTCCCATATCAGCTAGCCAGGCTTCACTATTAAAGTTGAGGGTGTCAACAGGGGTGCGTCCGAACTGGCATCCCATTTCATATATTGCGCATTGGTTTCGACCTTGGCCGTATGGGCTCTGGTCAAAAATAGTACTCTGTGTAGGGAATAGGGTGCAATTTGAGACAAGCCTTGGTCTGCCATTAAAAGGTGAGCGGTTTTACTAAGCAGCAGAACTTCACAGTAAGGACCTGAAGAATTATGACCGCAGATTCAGTAGGTGGATCATGATTAGAGAGAAGGTCATTCTGCCAGTTAGAGTGATGACTGGCTAACATTGTTTCTGTCACCAAATCACTAGAGACCGAAATGGAACAGGGGATCAGATCAGGTGGAGGTGAAGGAAAAGGAGGAGGTTGAGGTTGGAAGAGAGGAGTAGAAACAGGAATGAAGAGTATGAGGAAAATGAGGAGGAGATGGAAGAAAATTAGAAGGAGAAAATGGAGGTGGTGGTGGGGGACTCACAGCGATAAGTCGGTCTCCAACAGTCAGAGATCCCTCCCTGGAAGCAGGACTCCCCTGGACGAGGGCCGTCACAAACACACCATTCTCCAGACCTATACCACTGTCTGGAGTAGAGAGGAGAATACAATATGTATTACACACTTCAGACCTATAACACTGACGTTAGAATACAAGTGAAGACATCAAAACTATGAAATAACACATATGGAATCATGTAGTAACCAAAAAAAAAAAGTGTTAAACAAACCCAAATATATTTTATTTGAGATTCTTCAAAGTAGCCACTCTTTGCATTGATGACAGCTTTTGTCGAATAGAAACGCTTGTTTTCTTTGCAAAACATTTTACATTAGGAGTAAATGGTTTCCTAATGAATGCACACCAGGAGTGGCACAAAAGTGTTACCTTTGTGTCCAATTAGGTTGATGTGTACAGGGGTGACCAGCCTTCCTCCCAGGGACTTCCTCCTGCGAACCACCATGTTGATCAGCCCGCCTCTGTTAAGCACTGCCTTTACCACCTGCTTCCTGTCCTTGTTGGTCAGGTCCATGTCATTTATCTTCAGCAACCAATCGTTCACTCTGAAAAGCAGGAAGTAAAAACGTGATATTGGGGATGAACAGGAGTTCCTGAACTTGAACCTAAAGAAATGTTACAAATCAGAGAATTACCTTAACCTTCCATCTGCAATACTTCCTTTGTCCACTCTTGTCACAAATATTCCACAATCTCCTGGTAAATATGGATCGTTTACCCCCTCTGCTATGTCAAACCCAAGTGCCTTCAAATCCATGTCATCCTGCAGGAAAACAACCAGTATGTTTAACTTTGCTATCTACATACATATCAGTTCTGAGCCCCTTTATTAAGCTGGATTTTAACGTTTGCTGGAAATGAAATCATCTGATCAATCAGTCAGTCAATCCATCCAATCAATCGATACATCAACAGTAAGTCAAATAATTCAATCAAATCAATGAAAGTATTGTCTCTCCAGACTCACCCTGTCCTTCTCAAACTCCACAACCTCTGTCTCCCACTCCAGAGAGTCTGTGTCGATGGCGGAGTCATGGGAGCTGTGGGCCATCAGCTGACAAAACCTGGCCTCCTTGTCCAGCTGGCTCTCCATCTTCTCTCTGACCACAGGAAGTGATGTCACACAGGTCAGAGCACATCACAACAGTGTGCAGGATATATCTACATGTCACTGAGTGCATGTACACTATCTGCTAAATGAAGAAACGTGTGCCTTGTAGCATTTTCATAGAGGTTCTAATGCTGAACAACTACACCATAGAGAGACCTGCCAACCCTGTCGAACTTTTTAGAATACCAGACGCGCAGCAAATTGGAGATTCAACTTGCATGTAGCTGCTGCCTGGTCTGTTTCTCTCAAGTCTCCTCACTCTCATCATCTGACATAGCTTTACTGACTGGCTGAAATAACAATGACGTGCTAAATTAGCTGCCAATTTTGTTATTGCACGACCTACACAAACATTATGGATCACACCTGGTTCAGTTCAGTCCTCTGAAAAGGTATTTACAAAACAGAAATAAAAGATTCATACTGATTAGTACAGAACATATCAAATAAATATATGTTTTGTGGAATTAGCACAGATTGTCTGCATGTTTATTCCATTACAGGTAGAGTGTACAACGGAGATACTTATCTATAACGTTTAGTCTCTATAGTAGAGGAACGCTTGTCAACTCTCAAACAGGGCCAATCACTTGGACCAGCTCAAAGGTATTGGCTTTTTAGACACGGTTCCTAATCAACACTAAAATAAAAATCTATTTGAAAACAAAAACAGATGATCGAGTCGACACAGACCGCAAACTGGCTACACAAAGCCTAAGTAGGCTACCGCAAAGAGAATCTGAACGCTGTTCGCTAGAAGAGTCTGCTGTTTCAGCCTATGTAAAGGTGCCTATTGTACTTATTTGCAGCGCATAGATCCTTTCAGATTCTCTAAATTGATAAAATCTCAAATCTAGTGCAAAGGCATTTTAGAAGCATTGCCTCTATAGCTAATACCAGACACTCATGCATTCTTCATCGCGCAGTCTTCTAAACTCCCGACCCCATTTAATGCCAAGATGTAAATATTTATTTTTACTTATACTTTTGTAACGCTTTTTGTGACGTGGATCATAATTACTGGTACAGTCCATCGGGTTGCGTGATCCTCGTAATGTTACGTGGAAAATACAACTAATGGGACGCAGAATTAAATGTATATCACACTCGCACAAATGCGACCAGTTATTTTTCGTATTTGCATGTAACTATTTCACAAGCAAATGCGAGTGAACTGCTGTCACTTTAGAGCCCAGTGAACGTCCATCTTATGTTCGCTAACGTTAGCTTGAACCAATTAGAGTTTACCTTTCCACAACACACGGAGTCGAAAGGGGATTTGTCCATGTGTTTACGTACAGCTGACAGTCCACAAACTCAGCATCACAACAAACAGGAGGGGCATACACGTGGTTGCTACTTCGAATACTGATGCATTCATCTCCATGTCCGTTGACACAAACTCCGAACATGTCTGTGTGTTGCAGCGTGATTATCGGGATGTTAGATTTACTCAGGAGTTCTTTTTTATTAAAATGTAAAAAATAAAATTCAAATGTTTTATCAGGCCCTATTCATTTCTGCATACTTTGAACTCAGATCTCGTACCTGCATACATGACCAGAGAATTGCATAGTTGGTACGCAAAATGCGTGCATATTGGCAGGTCTGCATAGATATCTATAGGGCAAAGTGCTGCAACCGTTCAAAGTGCTGCAAGGGAAGTGTTAAGTGTTAAGTCTAAAAAGTAGTAGCAAAGTCATATTCTACAGTGTGTAAAGGAAAGGCTGAAGGAGAAATAGGCCTATGGTGGCTGACTGTCACTAAGATACATTATGTCCTTATGAGGCATGCCTAGAGGGGGTCGTTGACTTGAAAACCTAAATGTTACTCTTTTCTTCTTCCTCAGCAGGAAAGGAGAATGAGCTCTCAAAGAAAAGACAGAGAGAATTTCATATGGCAGTCACACACTGACCAGTAGAGGGAGCTTTTCCCATCACTACAAGGGGGTTGAGAAAGTGGAAAGTGTGTGGTGTGGTATGTGTGTGTTTAATTAACCTCATAAACCAGGGCTATTCAACTATATTCTTACCAGCTATGAAAACAGTTATTTAGAGGAGGCCAGACATTTTCTGTGTGTCTGTGTGCTCTGGGACTCACTTGAGTTCCTTCAGTTCCCGTGACGCGTCATTCTTCTGCTTCCTCATGTCGTCAAGGTTACGCAGGGCATCAGCCAGATCGCTAACCGCCCGGTCCCGCTCCCTACGCAGGTTATCGCACAGCGTCCTGGAGGGGCAAGATATGACATCATCAAGCATCAGCACAGTTTAGTCAGTTAATATTCATTGCGTCCTCTCTCCATGCCTCCTTCTCAAAATACATTAGGGAAGATCCAAGATTCCTCCTCTCGGACCTTCTACTCCAATGCGTTTTCAGAAGGAGGCAAGGAGAGAAGATGCAAGGAATCAAGGAAAGAGGAATTAAGAAAGAGCCTACACCACTATTCCCGCTTTCTCTCACCGTATGCTCTCTCTCTCTGCCACTATCTTGTCTCTCTCCTGGAAGGCCCAGTCACGTCGACACTTGGCCACCTCAGCCTCCTGCGTAGCCTCCTTCAGCTCCTGGGACATGGCCTCGTACTGCTTCCTCAACACCTCAATCTCCTTGTTGGCCCGCTCTATGTCCAGGGTGGCAGAGTCTTGTTTCTGTCGAGCACATCCAGACACGGGCACACAGACACACACAAGTTAGCCACTTTCAAAACATGAAACTTCAAGAGATCAAAAACAAACTTCCTGAAACTTTCTACAAGTTCCCAGGTTTCTCAGAAAACCTAGTTGTAGAATTCCCGGAATCAGTAGCAAGGGAATGCTTCAACTGGGATTTCTATCACAGATTTTAAGCATCCCGACTCCTGTAGTGTAAAACCGTGGTAGGGGGGCCATCTAGTGGTCTGAACAGGGAAGTGTCAGGAGCAGAAACAGCAGCATTTGTACTAAATCCGCTTTAGGGTCATGCAACTGACATAATCCAAATGGTTGACAGTTTATGGGATCATCTAAGCTCTTTATCATGTGTCTAACCTTTGGCTGGGAGCTGTCACCTTTTGACAGCCTCTGTCCTCCCTAATACAGTTGTTTATCATACCTGTAAGGTGCGTGTGTCATTTTCAGGTGTGTTAATGTTACCTGTCTTGCCTGGTAGTATTCTCTCAGTAGCTGGTCTCTCTGTATGATGGCCTCTGTCCTCTCCTTGCGGGCCACGTCTCTCTCCTCCCGGACCGTCTCAATATCTTTACAGGCTTGGCTCAGCTCCTTTTGGGCCTCAGCCTTGTCCTTCACCTCATGGCAGTACTTCTCCAACAGCTCGTTCCTCTCACAGATTGCCCTGTCCCGGTCCACCAACGACGAGTTCAGCTCCTAAAATACAAACAATCAAATCAGATTTAATGCCCTAACACAATCCCAAAATCCCTTGGTTGATCTGGCAGCGACAAATTTAGCTAATTGATCGAGCAGCTGTCAGAGCGTCACTGGCCAGCATTCTTTCAGACGAGGTGAGTTTGATTAATAAACTGATATTAATTGCAATATATTAAATTGATTAACATATGATTGATTACCTGTCTGCGAGCCTCAATCTCCTCCCTGGCTATCACCCTCTAAGTGTTTAGACTGACTATTAATAAACTGATCGATAGATTGCTTAAATAATTGATTAACCTCTCGGACAAGGTTTGATTGACTGATAGATAAAATGATTCATTGACCTGTACCTGTCTGAGAGCCTCCATCTCCTCGCTTGCCACCATCCTTTCAGACGAGGTGTTTTTGAGGCGGGCCTCTGCAGCCTCCAGCTCTGTCTGCAGCTTGTCCAGCTCCTTGATCACCTGTTACCCAGAATTTAATAAACCACTTCATTATTGCTAAGTTTTATTGTTGAATTATCAAACAACGTTGGGATGAACAACTGCATAAAGATTAAGCCTAGTCCTGAAAAAATGTATAATAACATACTCAATGTAGATACTACATGGAAAGTAGCTTCTTAATCCAGGACTAGCTGAAATCTGTGTCTGGGAAACCATAATGTATTATATGTATCTCTGACCTGGTCCCTCTCACTCATGATGAGCCTGTACTCGTTGAACACAGAGTCCCTCTCCTCCTTGTACTTCTCACAGTCCTTTACTGCCTTCAGCTGGAAGTTCTTACAGCGTGTCACCTCCGACTGCAGCCGCTCCATCTCCCTCTGCAGCTCCTTGTTCTGGCCTGAAGACTTGTTCAGCTCCTGTTGTACAGAGTCAAACCTGGGGAGAGGAAGATGGTGAGGTGTGTAGAAGTGTATTCGTGTGTGTGTGGTGTATAACCATGTATCTTGGGTTGAGCATTGTGTGTGTGTGTGTGTGTGTGTGTGTGTGTGTGTGTGTGTGTGTGTGTGTGTGTAACCTCAGACGTAGAGCACTGTTGTTGGTAGTGTATATATGTCTTGTTTCAGCAGTGTGTCTGTCTGTTACCTCCGCATGGACGTAGAGCACTGTTGTTGGTAGTGTATAGCCGTGTCTCGTTGTCTCAGCAACGTGTCCATCTGTTTCTGTAATCGGCGGTTCTCTTCCTCCACCTGCTCCAGCCTGCTCAGGTCCGTGTTGTGATTAGCTACCTTCTCGCTGTAGCGTTTGCTCAGCGAATCGTATTCCTTCCTCACCCCCTCCAGCTTGTCCATGGCTGTGTCATAGAGCTTGTTGAGAACCTCTGACGAACCGTTTTCTCTCATCACCTGGAGGAAGGAAAGTCATTCAGCTGATGCTTTTCTACATGCACATACAGTTAAGCACACCTTCAGTTGCCATCTCTGTGTGAATTGTGCTATACAAATAAAGTTTATGATGTACAGTTGACAGATTCAAAACCACCATTATGGTGTTTCAAGCACCATGCTGAAACCACGATGAACGAAGCTTGCTGTTGCTTTATTTAATTAATACATGTATTTTTTTGGGAGTGATAGTGTGTGGTTATTTACTTATTCTGAAGCATGTGGAAACCAAACCAAGCCACTGGAACCATAAACAAGGCAGAATGACATTGATTCCTTTTACACCAGTTAGTCAGCAGATGGCAACAGTGAGCAGCTGCAGTATTCAAGATGATTCGGCTGCATTTACATAGGAAGACCAATACTGATATAATCCCCAATTATTGGCAAAGGATGTGATTGAGACCAATTGGTCAAAAGACCAATATTTGGGCAAAAGATGAGAATTGTTCTGCCTGTGTAAATGGAGCCTTAGGAACTATGGTGTAACTAACTAGCCCTTAGGTTTCCTTTTTGCTGGCCCTTCACAATCATAAAATCACCAATAAAATGTAAATACCTCCCTGACGTTTTTGTGTGTTCAGTTGAGTGTGTGGTGTATGTAAGGCTTGCTGGGGTCTGTAGTGATTACTGTGGGAGCAGGTGTGGCCCCAGGGCAGTATGCAGGAGATGGAGCCATAGTATTCTATACTGGTGAGTTTAAACACCTCTCCTGAACGTACAGATCTGTGAACACAGGAGGAGCAGTAGGTACAAGGGGAATGTGCCTACTGTCTACATGCCCTTTACATGAGCCAATGACCTTGTTCTCCAACACTGCCCTTTACAGAAGTGCTCTGTATGCATCTCCCAGCTGTGTGTGTGTGTGTGCGCTCAGTCTTCTCCAGTGATGTGTGGGTTTCTGAAAGCGCAGCAACCCGGTATAGGTCACAGCAACCTTGTGTGTGTGTGTGTGTGTGAGTGCGCGTGTACCTCTTGCTGCTGCCGCCTCATGTCGACCACCTCCTTCTGGTCCTCGCTGTGCAGCCTGCGGAGCTCCTCACAGCTCTGCTTCAGGTGGTTGTGTTCCCTGACCAGCTGAGTGTTGTCTCTCCTCAACACATCCAGCTCCTCTTTCAGCTGAGACTGATCTCCTAAGACACGACTGTGGAGCATACTGGAGACAAAGAGGGAGAGGTTAAAACTGGGGGAGGGAAGATTACCAAGAGGTTACATTAGTTATACAGCAGATTGCAATTTCTAGGCTGTCTGCAAAAGGCAGGTTCAAGGGAAAGTACATACTAACCTCTCTGCAGACCTGAATTGAGTTTATTCGATAAGTACTGATTGCAATACATGTTCCTCTCTCCCCCCCAGTGAACATATAAGTCAATGACAAGGCAGACAGAGGTTAGGAGGGAGATTAACACATTGTTTGATTGCTTTCCTGGACAGACAGCGACAGGGGCTTACATCCAATCACACACAGGCCTGCTGGAGAGAGGAGTGGAGTGATAATCCTCATCTCTCTCACCCTGTGTCTGTCTCACTGTGACCCACACACACACTTAAGTGCCTTCACACTAGAGGTAGACCGATTATGGTTTTTCGAAGCCGATACCGATTATTGGAGGACCAAAAAAAGCCGGTACCGATTTAACATTTTTTTTGTTGTTGTAATAATGACAATTACAACAATACTGAATGAACACTTTTATTTTAACTTAATATAATACACCAATCAAATCAATTAAGCCTCAAATAAATAATGAAACATGTTCAATTTGGTTTAAATAATGCAAAAACAAAGTGTTGGAGAAGAAAGTAAAAGTGCAATATGTGCCATGTAAGAAAGCTAACGTTTAAGTTCCTTGCTCAGAACATGAGAACATATGAAAGCTAGTGGTTCCTTTTAACATGAGTCTTCAATATTCCCAGGTAAGAAGTTTTAGGTTGTAGTTATTATAGGACTATTTCTCTCTCTCTACGATTTGTATTTCATATACCTTTGACTATTGGGTGTTCTTATAGGCACTTTAGTATTGCCAGTGTAACAGTATAGCTTCCGTCCCTCTCCTCGCTCAAACCAGGAACACATCGACAACAGCCACCCTCGACAACAGCCACCCTCGAAGCAGCATTACCCATGCAGAGCAAGGGGAACAACTACTCCAAGTCTCAGAGCAAGTGATGTTTGAAACGCTATTAGCCTGCGCCCGGCTAACTAGCAAGCCATTTCACATCGGTTACATCAGCCTAATCTTGGGAGTTGACAGGCTTGAAGTCATAAACAGCGCAATGCATTGCGAAGGGCTGCTGGCAAACGCACGAAAGTGCTGTTTGAATGAACGCTTACAAGCCTGCTGCTGCCTACCATCGCTCAGTCAGACTGCTCTATCAAATCATAGACTTGAACATAATAACACACAGAAATACGAGCCTTTGGTCATTAATATGGTCAAATCCGGAAACTATCATCTCGAAAACAAAACGTTTTTCCTTTCAGTGAAATACGGAACCGTTCCGTATTTTATCTAACGGGTGGCATCCCTAAGTCTAAATATTCCTGTTACATTGCACAACCTTCAATGTTATGTCATAATTATGTACAATTCTGGCAAATTAGTTCGCAACGAGCCAGGCGGCCCAAACTGTTGCATATACCCCGACTCTGCGTGCAATGAACGCAAAATGACACAATTTCACCTGGTTAATATTGCCTGCGAACCTGGATTTCTTTTAGCTAAATATGCAGGGTTAAAAAATATATACTTCTGTGTATTGATTTTAAGAAAGGCATTGATGTTTTTGGTTAGGTACAGTCGTGCAACGATTGCACTTTTACTTTCTTCTCCAACACTTTGTTTTTGCATTATTTAAACCAAATTGAACATGTTTCATTATTTATTTGAGGCTAAATTGATTTTATTGATGTATTATATTAAGTTAAAATAAGTGTTCATTCAGTATTGTTGTAATTGTCATTATTACAAACACATTTTTTAAAATAAAAAACGTCCAATTAAATCGGTATCGGCTTTTTTGGTCATCCAATAATCGGTATCGGCGTCGAAAAATCATAAATCGGTCGACCTCTACTTGATATGACTTCATTTAAAACGGACTATTAAAGATAATGCTGTACAACTCCTTAATTCACATTAGGTAATCTCTATTCCACTTAAATGGAAACAGACCCATTAGCACATAAATGTTCCTTCAATTTGTAATTGCAGCACCTGGCGCTTCTCCAGTCTGTAAATGAGTAAAACAATATTGCCATAAAACCTCTAATTATTCCCATCTAATTACAACAGTCTATTCAGAAAGAGTTACTGGACTAACAGATGATTCCTGACATTAGACTGGGCAGTGTTCTCAAAGGACTACTAAACATTCACCTTCACCCAGACAATTCATGTCTTTTAACCAACCAACCAGCCAGCCAACCAACCCAATCAGTGTTGATGATGGTGGTACTCACTGGTAGAAGTCAGCCTCCTTGACGGCCTCCTCACACCTCTTCAGAGTCTTGGTGTGTTGGTTCTGTAGAGACTGTAGGTCTGCCATGGCCCGCATACACTGACTCTTCAGACGCTCGTAGTCGTGGCTGGCTTTGGAAATCGGCCTTAGGGGAAACAGGACATGAGCTGAGTAATGCATCACATAAACAACCTGAGACCTTGTCTACAAAGTAAGCCCAATGTCAGTTAACCCCCTAGTTGATGTTCTCACCCCCGCAGAAATCGAATTACCATAAAAAAAATATCCCCATCCCTGAGATGTTTTTTTGCCTGGGCAGCGTCTCAATCCACCGCATCCGCCAATGGCGGCGTTTTGCATCTACGGTGGAAGGTGGCCGAGCTACAGCATTGTTTATCAGACCATCAAATATCTTGAAAATTGGTATTCCCCCAGAAAACGTCTGTAGCGTCCGAACGGTTTGCTCTACGACCCCCACAAGCATCACGGGACTCGTCTGAAGTCGGTACAGCCGATCTGCCAACTTCTGTCTGCAGCGTCCAAACCAGAGTATGTGAGTGGGGCAGAGCAGGAGCAGAGCGAGGAGCAGAACGTGCCCAATTTGACTGGAGCGTGGCGCAAGATTCCCAAAGGCTGGAGCGTTGGCCTTCCCACCCCCTCTAATTTCACATTTGTAGTATACTTGTGTGTTGCTATAGCCACTTACTTTAGCTTCTGTCATGAAGTTCCCTAAATATTTTAATGAAGAAAAAACACTGGGGGTTAAAATCAAGGTGACTTACAAAGATGAGGACCAAGAGCAAGAGGGAGTGTGGTGATGTAGTGTCCACAACTAAAGAATCATTGTGGAATCTGAAAAGACCTGTATCCCGAAAGCATGATGGTGCACTTACTTTGTGCACATGATAAAAGAAAGGAACGAGCTGGGTAGCTAGCTAAGTCTCATTGTAGCAAAGTATTTATAAACAAAAAATCTGATCTCTTTAACATTTCGTTCATTTTTGTTCTATTATCTATACAATAGGCCATAATTGATTTTGGCCCAGTATGCCTGGCATATTCCCACGTTCAAGGAGCTTTCCGTTTTGATTGGGTTATTTCGCCTAAAAACCTTTACCCCTACCTATAGAAGAACAAAAAGTCTGCATCTCTGTCCAGCCTGGCAAGAGAGGCCAAAAAAGGGTGTTTAGCATCCCCAGTGGCTCTGCAAGTGTAGAGAGGATAGTCTCTGCTGCTGGCCAGCTCTCCAGGCACCATCGCATGAGACAGAAGCCACAGACCAGCCAAATGTGTGTCTAAAAATGAATTCAAAGGCACTAAGTCATTTTTAGTTTAATTTGTATTTAATTCTAAGTCACAGGCTATATGCGCAATTTATAGACTACAATGATTTAATACAGCAAAATATTTTTTTAAATGCTGAGCGCTTTATGTCGCTACCAGCCTATTGTGTCAATCGCAAATGTATTTATTTGTAGGCTATAGCCTTGAAATAATATAGCTTAAATAATTCATTTTCTTTCCATCTTAGGCTGCCTGTCTGGCTCCTCACCTATTTAGTGTTTATATGATGTTTAATATGACATGTAGCCAAATTGAAATTGTTTGCGTCTTACATTCCCCTTTCCATGTCAAATACTTTCATTCAAATCCATATGGTTTGGTTTCAATATTTCAAAACCAAATGGTAGGTCCGGGTAGTCACATGGGTGTTGGTTAAATTGTCATTTTAATGAATGGAGCAAATCTGGAGCAGCAGTTTTTTTCCTGTGAGCACAGAGCTTCTTATTTTTTATTTTTTTTTACAAAGACAAATAATGGCACCGTACAACAGTGGTTTTGCAGCAGACAACCACACCGGGTTCCACTTATATCAGCTAAAAACAAGAAGAAGTGGCTGCTGTGGGCACACGATCAACACTGGACAATTGAGGAGTGGAAAAACATCACCTCTCCAAGGAGAGTGATTGATTGCTGCATCAGATGACCTCTCCTCCACAAGCACCCGACTTCAACCCAATTGAGAGGGTTTGGGATGAATTGGACTGCAGAGTGAAAGAAAAGCAGCCAACACGTGCACAGCATATGTGGGAAATCCTTCAAGAATATTGGAAAAGCATTTCTCATGAAGCTGATTGGCATTCTCTGGAGAGAATGCCAAGAGTGTGCAAAGCTGTCATCAAGGCAAAGGGTGGCTACTTTGAAAAATATCAAATGTTTTGATTTGTTTAACACTTGTTGTGGATAGGGGGCAGTATTTGCACGGCCGGATAAAAAAACATACCCGATTTAATCTGGTTACTACTCCTGCCCAGTAACTAGAATATGCATATAATTAGTAGATTTGGAGAGAAAACTCTAAAGTTTCTAAAACTGTTTCAATGGTGTCTGAGTATAACAGGACTCATATGGCAGTCAAAACCCTGAGACAAATCCTAACAGGAAATGGAAATCTGATGTGTGGAATCACTTCAAACCTTTGCCATTGAAACACACAGGGACTTAATCATTTAGCACTTCCTAAGGCTTCCACTAGATGTCAACAGTCTTTACAAAGTGGTTTGAGTCTTCTATGGTAGAAGCTGACCCAAAGAGAGGCTTGGGAAGTTGGTCACAGGGGGAGGGCTATTACTACTATGACGCGGGCGCCCATGGGAAACCTTTTGTTCCGAAACGTTTAGTAAAACAATGCAATCGTCCGCCTTGAATATTATTGAAGCTCTGGTTGAAAAAGGCCCTAAAGATTTATGTTATACAACGTTTGAACGAACGTAAATATATATTTTTTGCACATTCGTGACGACAAGCTTCAGTACATTATGAGTAGCCTTCGGAACGCGCTAACAAGAAGGAACTATTGGGACATAAATTATTAACTTTTTCGAACAAAACTACATTTGTTGTGGACCTGGGATTCCTGGAAGATAATCAAAGGTAAGGGAATATTTACAATAGAATTTTTGATTTTAGATGGTTCCAAGATGGCGCTAACATGTATCGCCTAGCCTATTTTTCTGAGCATACCACGTCGTTTATTGCAAAGTGTGATTTCCCAGTAAAGTTATTTTTAATCTATAATTCTTTGAATGACAATATTACATTTTAACAATGTTTTCGAATAGTAATTTTGTAAATTGTAGTGCTGATTCACCGGAAACATTTGAGGGAAAATATTTTCTGAACGTCACGCGCCGATGTAAAATGCTGTTTTTATATATAAATATGAACTTTATCGAACAAAAAAATGCATGTATTGTGTAACATGATGTCCTAGGAGTGTCATCTGATGAAGATTGTCAAAGGTTAGTGCTGCATTTAGCTGTGTTTTGGGTATTTGTGATGCATCTAGTTGCTTTGAAAATGGCAGTGTGATTTTTTTTGGCAGGGTACTCTCCTAACATAATCTAATGTTTTGCTTTTGCTGTAAAGCCTTTTTGAAACCGGACAACGTGGTTCGATTCAGGAGAGGTGTATCTATAAAATGGTGTAAAATAGTCTTATGTTTGAGAAATTGAAGTTATAGCATTTATGAGGTATTTCTATTTCGCGCGACGCGATTCCACTGGCTGTTGACTAGGGTAGGGGTTCCCAGACAGGTTAATGATTAGCTGGAATGTATTTTCGGTCTATGTGTAAATCTTTTATTTTGACTACTTGTTGCATGGAGACATTGGTGTATAGTACAGTATGAAGACGATCTACTCTACTTATGTCAAGATGTTGTATTTGACTACTTACTGCATTAATACATTAATGTACAGAATAAAGACATTTCACTCTGCCCTCTCCTCAGTTATGTGGTAAGGGGGAAGGGGGTTGTCTGTACCTGCAGTCGTCGAAGGTGGTGCCAGGCGATGCCAGAGCCAAGCGCTTGCGGAGCTCGTCCCTCTCACGGGTCACCTGACGCAGCTGGAACAGGATGGTGTCCAGGTTGTCACCGGCTGGCCGGTTGTCGTTGACAGCCGGGGGCGGGGACGAGGCTGAGCCGTTACCGGGGGGTGAACCTGCAACAGTGAGTATGTCACCAGGAGCAAGAGCAGCTCACTGCCACAGGAATACACGGGACAGGAAGGAGAGGAAGACGCTTACATCACAATATAAACACACAAGGGTATATCCATTTATAAGCTCAGTCCGTTGTATTAGAGGTGATTCTAACTGGACATGATGGTTGATCTGGTTCTCCTGTGTCTCATTCTGGGGAATAGAGTTCTACTACAGGTGCAGGCCTGCCACAGCTGACATCTGACTTGAGTTACAAAGGTTGGCTACTTAAACAAGAATCTGACCTTTATAACAATATTTAGTTGACAGTGTATTATTCAGGTTAGAGGTCGACCGATTAATCGGAATGGCCTATTAATTAGGGCCGACTTCAAGTTTTCATAACAATGTGTAATCTGTATTTTTGGACACCGATTTGCCGATTATTATTTTTTATACACCTTTATTTAACTAGGCAAGTCAGTTAAGAACACATTCTTATTTTCAATGACGGCCTAGGAACGGTGGGTTATCTGCCTTGTTCAAGGGCAGAACGACAGATTTTTACCTTGTTAGTACAACGCTCTAACTACCTGCCTTACATTGCACTCCCCGAGGAGCCTGCGTGGCAGGCTGACTACCTGTTACGCGAGGGCAGCAAGAAGCCAAGGTAAGTTGCAAGCTAGCATTAAACTTATCTTATAAAAAACTATCAATCTTAACATAATCACTAGTTAACTACACATGGTTGATGATATTACTAGTTTATCTAGCATGTCCTGCGTTGCATATAATTGATGCAGTGCCTGTTAATTTCCCATCGAATCACAGCCTACTTCGCCAAATGGGTGATGATTTAGCACTGTCGTTGCACCTAACCATAAACATCAATGCCTTTCTTTAAAATCAATACACAAGTAAATATTTTTAAACCTGCATATTTAGTTAATATTGCCTGCTAACATGAATTTCCTTTAACTAGGGAAATTGTGTCACTCTCTTGCGTTCCATGCAAGCAGTCTGGGTATATGCAGCATTTTGGGCCGCCTGGCTCGTTGCGAACTGTGTGAAGTCCATTTATTCCTAACAAAGACCGTAATTAATTTGCCAGAATTGTACATAATTATGACATAACATTGAAGGTTGTAACAGCAATATTTAGACTTAGGGATGCCACCCGTTAGATAAAATACGGAACGGTTCCGTATTTCAATGAAATAATAAACGTTTTGTTTTCTAAATGATAGTTCCCGGATTCGACCATATTAAATGACCAAAGGCTCGTATTTCTGTGTGTTATGTTATAATTAAGTCTATGATTTGATATTTGATAGAGCAGTCAGACTGAGCGATGGTAGGCAGCAGCAGGCTCGTAAGCATTCATTCAAACAGCACTTTCGTGCGTTTTCCCAGCAGCTCTTCGCAATTCTTCAAGCATTGAGCTGTTTATAACTTCAAGCCTATCAACTCCCGAGATTAGGCTGGTGTAACCGATGTGAAATGGCTAGCTAGTTAGCGGGGTGCGCGCTAATAGCGTTTCAATCAGTGACGTCACTCACTCTGAGACTTGGAGTAGTTGTTCCCCTTGCTCTGCAAGGGCCGCGGCTTTTGTGGAACGATGGGTAACGATGCTTTGAGGGTGGCTGTTGTCGAATGTGTTCCTGGTTCGAGCCCAGGTAGGGGCGAGGAGAGGGACGGAAGCTATACTGTTACACTGGCAATACTAAAGTGCCTATAAGAACATCGTCAAAGGTATATGAAATACAAATGGTATAGAGAGAGAAATAGTCCTATAATTCCTATAATAACTACAACCTAAAACTTCTTACCTGGGAATATTGAAGTCTCATGTTAAAAGAAACCACCAGCTTTCATATGTTCTCATGTTCTGAGCAAGGAACTTAAACGTTAGCTTTCTTACATGGCACATATTGCACTTTTACTTTCTTCTCCAACACTTTGTTTTTGCATTATTTAAACCAAATTGAACATGTTTCATTATTTAGTTGAGGCTAAATTGATTTTATTGATGTATTATATTAAGTTAAAATAAGTGTTCATTCAGTATTGTTGTAATTGTCATTATTACAAATACATTAAAAAAAAATTGGTGTCGGCGCTGAAAAGTCATAATCGGGCGACCTCTAATTCAGGTTAGGCACACAAATCCCAAGTTAGGACTTTAGCTTACAAACAGGAAAGAGTAATCTCACTTGAACCTCATGCAACTTGAAGTCAACTTCTATTGAATACTATATTATGTTGGGTTTAAGTGTAATATTTCTGAAAAACGCAGTTTCCATCACCAGTAGACAGGGACAGTAAATTATGATTGAATGCATTACAGAAAACACTGGACTTTGACAAAAACTGTAGAGCATTACAATGCTCTTTGCTCACATAAGGTCTAAAGTGGTTTAGGCCTTGTCCAAGACATTAACAAATTCACTACCCAAAAGTTACTGCTTTAGAACAGCGGTTGTCTGATATGAAATTCCTCTAATCTTTTCCATGACAATCTTTTCAACATTTCCCAAGATACTCTCAGATTCACATGGAAACAATACTGGTCATCTCAGACAGGAAAATGAAAACGTGCCCAGAGTAAACTGCCTGGTACTCAGACCCAGAAGGTAGGATATGCATATTATTAGTCGATTTGGATAGAAAACACTGAAGTTCCTAAAACGGTTTGAATGATGTCTGTGAGTATAACAGAACTCATATGGCAGGCGAAAAATCCAACCAGGAAGTGGGAAATCTGAGGCTTGTAGTTGTTGAAGTGTATTTCTAATCAATTTGTAGTGTTTACGGGGTCATGTTGCACTTCCTAAGGCTTCCACTAGAGGTCAACAGTCTTTAGAATGTTGTTTCAGGCTTTTACTGTGAACAGATAGCCAACAAGAGCTTCTGGAAACAGGTGTCCCAGGATAAGGCACGAGTTCAGTCACACGTTGAGGCTTGGGAGCGAGCTGACTTCATATTCATTCCTAAAGACAACGGAATCGTCTGGTTGGAATTTTATTTAAGTTTTAAGTTAAAAACAACCTAAAGATTGATGCTATACATCGTTTGACATGATTCTACAAACTGTGGTATAACTTTGACTTTTCGTCTGCAGTTAGCAAGCGCGCGCCTGGAATATTGAACCTAACACGCGAACAAAATGGAGGTATTTGGACAAAGATGAAGTTTATCGAACAAAACAAACATTTATTGTTGAACTGGGATTCCTGGGAGTGCATTCTGATGAAGATCAAAGGTAAGTGAATATTTATAATACTAGATCTGAGTTTGGTTGAGTCCAAGATGACAGGTTTCTGCTTGGCTTGTGGTTGATGGCTGAGCGCCGTACTCAGATTATTGCAAACGTGTGCTTTCGCCGTGAAGCTTTTTTGAAATCTGACACTGCGGTTGCATTAAGGAGACGTTTATCTATAATTCTTTCATTAACCTCTCTAGGGTAGGGGGCAGTATTTTCACATCCGGATAAAAAACGTACCCGATTTAATCTCGTTATTACTACTGCCCAGAAACTAGAATATGCATATACTTGTTTGATTTGGATAGAAAACACCCTAAAGCTTCTAAAACAGTTTGAATGGTGTCTGTGAGTATAACAGAACTCATATGGCAGGCCAAAACCTGAGAAGATTCTGTACAGGAAGTGCCCTCTCTGACCATTTCTTGGCCTTCTACACTCTATTGAAAACAAAGGATCTCTGCTGTAACGTGACACTTTCTAAGGCTCCCATAGGCTCTCAGAAGGCGCCAGAACGTTGAATGATGACTCTGCTGTCCCTGGCTGAAAAACAGTAGCGCATTTGGATAGTGGTCGATCTGAGAACAATGAGACGGGCGCGCGCGTACACGTGAAGAGTCCATTTTAGATTTTGAGTCTTTGAACGGAAAGGTCGTCTCCCGGTCGGAATATTGTCGCTTTTTTACGAGAAAAATCGCATAAAAATTGATTTTAAACAGCGTTTGACATGCTTCGAAGTACAGTAATGGAATATTTGGAATGTTTTTGTCACGATGCGCGTCACCGTTCGGATAGTGTCTTGAACGCAAGAACAAAACAGAGGATATTTGAACATAACTATGGATTATTTTTAACCAAAACAACATTTGTGGATGAAGTAGAAGTCCTGGGAGTGCATTCTGACGATGAACAGCAAAGGTAATCCAATTTTTCTTATAGTAAATCTGAGTTTGGTGAGTACCAAACTTGGTGGGTGTCAAAATAGCTAGCCCGTGATGGCGAGCTATCTACTCAGAATATTGCAAAATGTGCTTTTGCCGAAAAGCTATTTTAAAATCGGACACCGCGATTGCATAAAGGAGTTCTGTATCTATAATTCTTAAAATAATTGTTATGTTTTTTGTGAACGTTTATCGTGAGTAATTTAGTAAATTCATCGGAAGTTTGCGGTGGGTATGCTAGTTCTGAACGTCACATGCTAATGTAAAAAGCTGGTTTTTGATATAAATATGAACTTGATTGAACAAAACATGCATGTATTGTATAACATAATGTCCTAGGATTGTCATCTGATGAAGATCATCGAAGGTTAGTGCTGCATTTAGCTGTGGTTTTGGTTTTTGTGACATATGCTAGCTTGAAAAATGGGTGTCTGATTATTTCTGGCTGGGTACTCTGCTGACATAATCTAATGTTTTGCTTTCGTTGTAAAGCCTTTTTGAAATCGGACAGTGTGGTTAGATTAACGAGAGTCTTGTCTTTAAAATGGTGTAAAATAGTCATATGTTTGAGAAATTGAAGTAATAGCATTTCTAAGGTATTTGAATATCGTGCCACGGGATTCCACTGGCTGTTGAGTAAGTGGGACGATTTCGTCCCACATACCCTAGAGAGGTTAACTGTTGAATATTTTATCAACGTTTATGATGAGTATTTCTGTAAATTGATGTGGCTCTCTGCAAAATCACCAGAAGTTTGTGGCAAAACATTTTCTGAACATCACGCGCCAATCTAAAATGGATTTGGATATAAATATGAACTTTATCAAACAAAACATGCATGCATTGTGTAACATTGAGTCCTGGGAGTGTCAACTGATGAAGATCGTCAAAGGTAAGTGATTAATTCTAGCTGTATTTCTGGTTTTTGTGACACCTCTCCTTACTTGGAAAATGGCTGTTTGGCTTTTCTTGTTTAGGTGATGTCCTAACATAATCTAATGTTTTGCTTTCGCCGTCAAGTCTTTTTGAAATCGGACACTGTGGTTAGATTAACGAGAATCTTATCTTTAAAATGATGTATAATACTTGTATGTGTGAGAAATATGAATTATGAGATTTTCGTTTTTTGAATTTGGCGCTGTGCTATTTCACTGGCTGTTGTCAAATCGATCCCGCTAACGGGATTCGCGTGTTAAGGGGTCACTAAGAGGTTAACTCTTTAGGGGGCAGCATTGGGAAGTTTGGATGAAAAGCGTGCCCAGAGTAAACTGCCCGTTACTCAGGCCCAGAAGCTAGAATATGCATATAATTAGTAGATTTGGATAGAGAACACTCTAAAGTTTCTGAAACTGTTAAAATAATGTCTGAGTATAACAGAACTCATATGGCAGGCAAAAACCTGAGAAAATTCCAACCAGGAAGTGGGAATTCTGAGGTTTGTAGTTTAAGTGAATGCCTATCAAATATCCAGTGTCTGTGGGGTCAGATTGCACTTCCTAAGGCTTCCACTAGATGTCAACAGTCCTTAGAAGTTGTTTCAGGCATCTATTGTGAAAGGGGAGCGAATAAGAGCACTCTAAGCAGATGGCCCAGGTGAAAGCCTTTAGTTTAGTCATACGCGAGCCCCTTTACTTTCTAATGAAAACAGTATTGTCCGGTTGAAACATTATTTATGATAAAAACACCCTAAGAATTGATCAGAAACATCGTTTGACATGTTTCTACAAACTCAAATGGAACTTTTTTGACTTTGTCTAGACTTTGTGCATTTGGATTACGGGACTAAACGTGAACAAAAAGGAGGTATTTGGACATAAAGATGAACTTTATCGAACATTTATTGTCTAACATGGAGACCTGGGAGTGCCATCAGATGAAGATCAAAGGTAAGTGATTAATTTTAATGCTATTTCTGACTTTTGTGACACCTCTCCTTGGTTGGAAAATGGCTGTATGGTTTTTGTGGCTAGGCGCTGATCTAACATAATCGCATGGTGTGCTTTCACCGTAAAGACTGTTTTGAAATCGGACACAGCGGCTGGATTAACAAGAAGTGTATCTTTAATCGTATGTATAACACTTGTATCTTATATCAATGTTTATGATGAGTATTTCTGTAATTTGATGTGAATCTGCATTTTCACCGGATGTTTGTTTGAGACAATGCATTTCTGAACATAACACGCCAATTTCAAATGACGTTTTTGGACATAAAGATGAACTTTATCGAACAAAACAAACATTTATTGTCTAACATGGAGTCCTGGGAGTGCTACCAGATGAAGATCAAAAGTTTGTGATGAATTTTAATGCTATTTCTGACTTTTGTGACACGTCTCCTTCTTTGGAAAATGGCTGTATGGTTTTTTGTGGCTAGGCGCTGACCTAACATAATCGCATGGTGTGCTTTCACCGTAAAGCCTTTTTGAAATCGGACACTGTGGTTGGATTAAAGAGAAGTTTCTTTAAAATGGTGTATAATACTTGTATGTTTGAGGAACTTTAATTATGAGATTTCTGTTTGAATTTGGCGCCCTGCAATTTCACTGGCTGTAGGCCAGGTGTTCCGCTAGCGGAACGCCCTTCCCAGAAAGGTTAACCAACGCATTTGTGCAGTCATTCAAAAAGAGTAAGAAAGGTCTTTGTAAGTAATTGAGTAGAAGATGAATATTCAAATCAAATTTTATTTCTCACAAGCGCGTGTAGACCTTACCGTGAAATGCTTACTTACTACTGAAATTAATAATTTCATTCTAGCCATGTTCCCTTAGCCACGGTTATAAAATGTCTGCCATGCTCGGGGCCCAATACTTTAAAAACAGCTACCTTTCTTTGTGTCTCTTCCTTGCGACCACTTATGTGAAATTATTGGATCTCCCCTTTCACAAGCCTCCTCCTCCCCACTCTTCCCAGAACAGAAACAGTAGGAGCGGGCCTGTCAGGGAGGCCAACAGACAGGCAGCAGACCCCCTCTCTCTCTACCTCCCTCCCGCTTTCCTAGAACAGAAACAGAAGGAGCGGGCCAGGCCAACAGACAGACCGACAGGCAGGGAGGGAGGAACTCAGAGGATCCTTGGCACCAGGTTGGGCCCTTAAGGGTTTATGTAACAGCCAGTGACGTACTGGCTGTTACATTTGGACCACTGTCAAGCTCTGGTAGCAAGAGTGAGTAATTGAGTGTGCATGTTAAGGAGGTAGCATGGTGAACTAAACTCATGGACGAGAGAAAGGAGAGAGATTGGCCAGGTGGGCTGCCGTAGGGTGCATTGGCAAGCACTAATGCGTCTTTAGTGAAAGATGTTTTATTGGACTAGTGAGGTTATTCTGGTATAAACAAAGCTGCACTGAGAGGCATTGAGACTACCGAAATCATGACTTGGATTACACACACACACACGCACGCCTTGGCCTCATACTTACCGACACTGCTTAGGGAACTGCTACTCTCAGAGTCTGAGGGCATGGTGGAGAGAACACTGTATGTAGAGCCTGCAGAGCGAGTGATATGGGGAAGAAGAGACAACATCAGTAATCAGTAAAAAAGAAAATCCTGAAATTATATGCGCTTATCCTTCAAGTCCTTGAAATGATTGGTTTGCCAATCGATGATGAATTAGTGTAACTTGAGCTTCATAACACAATACAAATCTGCATGAAATATATTGAAAAATACACCACATACACACAAAAGTATGTGGATTAGTGAAATTAGTGGATTCAGCTATTTCAGCCACACCCATTGCTGACAGGTGTATAAAATCAAGGACACATCCATGCAATCTGTATAGACAAACACTGGCAGTAGAATGGCCCGAACTGAAGAGCTAAGTGACTTTCAACGTGGCACCCTCAATGGATGCCACCTTTCCAACAGGTCAGTTCGTCAAATTTCTGGCCTGCTAGAGCTGCCCCGGTCAACTGTAAGTGCAGAACGGGGACGCCGAGTGCTGGCCTGCACAGAAGCCCTGACCTGAACCCCATCGAACATCTTTGGGATGAATTGGAACGCCGACTGGGAGCCAGGCCTAATCGGCCAACATCAGTCCCCGACGTCACTAATGCTCTTGTAGCTGAACGGAAGTCCCTGCAGCAATGTTCCAACATCTAGTAGAAAGCCTTCCCAGAAGATTGGAGGCTGTTATAGCAGCAAGGGGGGGGGGGGGGGGGGGGAGAGACACTAACTCCATATTAATGCCCATGATTTTGGAATGAGATGGTCGACAAGCACGTGTCCACATACCTTCGGTCATGCATTATACATATATTTTCTCCTGTATTTCTGGAATCCTAGTTCTTAACTCAGGATTCCTCTTTATTCATGTCCCTTCTCCATGCACCTAGTACATTGCTTTGATGTATCTTCCCCGTATGTCCCTGCTAGACAAGCAGAGTGTAACGTGGTTAGAATGTGATTTTCTCCTTTCTAAGTTAAGCAGCACATGGAGACGGGACTCAGGACAATGATGCCCTATTTGCATAGTGCTGCACACTGCTAAGCCCAGGGATATTCCATGTCGAGGAGGGGGGGGGGGGGGGGATATAGTATGTGTCATTCTGCTGCACATCACAGTTCTAGCTGCAGTAGCAAATGGACTGCCTTTTCCAAAGGGCCACATAAACATATCATGGGTATAACCCTTTGTGGAGTTGTAGAGTTCTTAGAATGTCGTCATTTTCAGTGTCCCACTTTGGGATTTTTACAGTTCAGGAAATATTGAATTAGCAGGCATTGTTGATGTCGTCTATAAGAATAAGTTAAAAGGTTTGCCATAGAACAGCATATATAGACAAAGTTTAGTGCTCTTAGTGTTAAGAAGTCAAACAGATATACAATAGCTGGTTCTAAATAGCCTAATAGCTATATTGCGATCAACTAGGATGTGTCTGTCACATCAAGCCGCTATAAGACTGCAATTAGTTTGTCCTCTAAAAACCCAGTCATGACGCACACCAAGGGGAGAGATAACGTCAAGAGGTCATCGATCAAATCCCACTATCCCAGATGTCCATCAGTGTCCTTCCCACCCTGCTGTGTCAGCTAAAGTCCTTACAACACCAACCCTGCAGCTCAGGTTCTCTCCCTCACTGAGATTCTCAGTGTACATACATATATATATATAGCGAGTGAGAAAGCGGAATAGAGAGAAAAGAGAGAAATAAAAATGGTGGTAGAAGAGAAGAGACTCGCTTTTAATCTGTTCTGACACTCCCTGAAGCTCTGTGCTCACTGCTCTCTCTGCTGCTGCTGCTCTCCACTGTGGAACACATTCAGAGCAGCTTGACATGAGAACCAGGCAGAGCCTACTACACCTCTGCTGCACACTGAAGGCAGGCAGGCAGCTCCTACACTCGTTACACACATTCTCCCAGCTTACATTTAAAAAGTAGTGGGCTACAACTTTCTAAACTTGTGTCAGATATTGAAGACCAGTGTGAAGTGAAGTTAAAAAAAAATATATATATAACACAAGAACTCCTGCTCCTCAGTTAGCAGATAATCCATCATCTTACATGGAAGTCTGAGGCCATTTGCCAGAAATATATATTTTTTTACCAATGCAACAAATCAAAGTTCATTATAGGGCTAGGGATTAAACAGGGCTGGGAGATGTGATTTGAAAAAGCCAGCCCCAGGACACCAAAATAGAGACTCTCAGTTATTTGTCTCCTCTGGGACCAGCATGTCATGCCACATTGCTTAGACCAAAATCACTTCGGTGTAATAATCATCACTGCTCAGTACAGATTTAATTTGTCCAAAACGCTAGCGGCTGGCCTCTCCTATGCTGTTCCCACTTCAACAGATATAGATGGTATAACATACAATATGGACATTGAGAAAGAGCATAGAAATGAACTAAATTCTGAATACTGTGTGTAGTGGCAACAGTATACACTAAGTCTCTTTTAGCAGGTCAATGATGCAGAATAGATATTGAATGGCAGTAGGCCATCTAGTGGTGAAGGGGTCAGCAGCGATAGACCTCTCCAACAGGCCATTTATCAACAATAGCAATTAGACTTCAGCCCTTTTCAGCCGGGCCGTTCATTTGTAAACAAGCTGACAGCATCAATAAATAGTACATGAATTAGAGCTGCAAAAGATCTAGTGGTCGGCACTTAGGCTGCAGACAGTCCAATTCTCTGCCCTTCTATACTGAAGTGTGCACGCGCCATGAGGGGGGGTGTGAGTAAATGGACACTTTGGGAAGAAGTGTGGGGAATCAGAATGCAACCCGAAGTGTGCACACGTTCACCAAAATCCAATGCTTTTAAATCACTGAGGGTGAGTGAGCAAAGCACACTTTAGGAAGAATTCTGAATGCGACCTTGGAGAATACACCTTATGCCAGTCAGTGTCAATCCTTGAGCGATGCAATGTGACATCCAGGTCCCATTCCTACAGATAAGGGATGTGACAAATGGAAAATGTAGCTTAATGTTAACAGCAATTATTTGATCGGTTTTCCATTTCAATGAGAAAAATCGCCTTCCGAGTGGCGCAGCGGTCTTGGGCACTGCATTGCAGTGTCGCAGCATAAATACAGCCTGGGGTTCAATCCCAGGCTGTGATATTACCGGCTGTGACCGGGAGTCCCATAGGGAGGCGCACAATTGGGCCAGCGTCGTCCAGGTTAAGGGAGGGTTTACTTAGCTCATCGCGCTCTAGCGACTTCTTGTGGCGGGCTGAGTGCCTGCAGTCTGACTTCGGTCGTCAGTTGAACGGTGTTTCCTTTGACACATTGGTGCAGCTGGCTTCCGGGTTAAGCTGGCGTGTGTTAAGAAGAGCAGCTTGGCAGATCATGTGTCGGAGGATGAGACAAGATCGTAATCACGAAATTGGGGAGAAAAAGGGGGTAAAAATAAATTCTCTCTCTACTAGTCATATAGCCTTGAAAGCGCATCAGCTACGGCATGTTTGTTTAAATGCCGACACAAAACCTTCTCTGAAAAGGCATTTTACTTGTCTGTAAAGGAATGCCGCTTCCGAAGCAGGACAGGCCATCACAAGGCGACCAGAACTGTCAATCAAATAATCTCAAACTGCCTGCGCCCAGACTACCCTCTCCTAAAAATGTACCTTAAAGTTTGTTGAATACTGTGATTTACCAAGACATTTAGTAGAAAGAAATACATCTTCCGCTAACAATCAACTTAAAATTCTGTATTTTTGGAACGTAGGAAACTGATTTGTTGCAGAGAACACAAACACTTGCATCTTTTCATAGCAAGCTAGCAAGGGACGGCGAGAGAGGGGAGGGGCATAGTATAGGCATGTTGGCCACCACACACACACACTCGGCCCATCTATCGGCAATCAAAAGCTGTAAAGCAGGGCCCATCATCATTGAACAGGCTAGAATAAACTGCACGCAACAGACTGAAGACACACTCGCATCATTTTTCCCATTAGGGATTTTTCTTAAATGTTAAAGATCCCAATTTCATTTAAACTTTCACAGCCTTACTACAGATCTATCCTGACAGTCTGGAAGTTAACTGCAGTCTCAACACACCTTCAAAACACACTGTAGCCATGAAACAACATCTAGGCCTGTATTAGCCACTGGAGCTGAGACTGCTGCAGCACTGTCACACTCATTCAATGAAGGGGCATTAAAGTGGCACTCCAGTCTCCTTTCACCTGATTTATTACCTGACTTAACAAAAGGCAAAGGTTTCACTATTATTTCACTTCACTTTGAGTGCAGTGTTCAGTCTGGTTTCACCAAGCTATATGGTCCTCAAGTGCAGACGAAGCCACTAGCTACTGTAATTACCCAGAGGTGAGTTACAGCCTACTACTACTACTCACAGCGTGTGGATGTGATGATAGTAGAGATCCAGTAGTATATAGTAACATGAGAGCTGAGCTGATGGTAGACAGTCAGGGATACCAGAACAAAGGCTCCTCTCCCCTTCCTGACTCCCCCCATGTCTTTAACTAGGTCAGGGGAACCCTGGCTCTGCCTTGGGGGCTCCACTACTCCCCCTCCATTCTATCCTCCTTGCTCCCCCTCCACAACTCTGAAGCTTCTCATCATCTCCCTTAATCAAGTCTCCCCTCACTCTCCATTTCATCTTTGCCCCCCATCTTCTCCTCCTCCCCTCCGTCTATCACTCCTCTCCATCCTCCCTCTCCCCACTCTGCTCCCCCCTCCCATCCAGGGCCAACAGTTGTTCCTTACGACCAGATTATCTTTCCCTTCCCTGAAGTAGAGGAACACTAAATTCTGCAGCGTGACGATAATAAGAAGAGTGGCAAGGAACGACAGTGTTACCCCATCCTTATCAGAGAGAAGAGTCAACTGTGACTAAAAAAAATGTATGAAGGGACCCAGAGAATTATCTTATCTAAAAATGCACCAACTACCCAAAATGTAAGGAATCAGATTCTGCCATTTCAAAACACTTTCTATCTTAAGACCTTGACAACTGAAACTACCGATCAGATGCAAGATATTCTCTTCCTGAGGAGAAGAAAACTTCAGTGGCTGTTGGAGAAGGTTATTGTTACATTCCAAAAATAATACTCTGCTATTCTGTATTAACCACCATCAGCTCCTCTCACTTTGTGTCTGAATTCAAGAACAAACTGTGTGTGTGTGTTATAGAGAGAGAAAAGACCACTTGTCTGGCTAGGGGGTCTGTCTCTCACAAGGCCCTGCATGGCAGTGGCACCAAGGGCCAGGATTCTGGGGAGTGAGACAATGGCTGCTGAGCCACATGACCAGAAGAGTCTCCAGGGTCGTGGTCAACAGAAGGAAAACATTTTGAAACTGGGAGGTACTACAAGGGGCGTATTCATTACATTGATTCTGTTGCAAATGGTTTCTAAAACGGAATCAAGCATAAACAAAACGGAGGTACATAACCTGAATTTGTCCAACAGAAACTCCTGTTTTAGTTGCACCGCTGAACTTGTCCAATTAGAGTTTGTAATACCATGCAAAAATGTTTTGCAACATTGCGCCCTTCTGAATCCCACCCAGTACATGGCATGGCCTAACTAACGAACGCAGGCTAAACAAATCTGAGACCACTCAAGAGTCGTACCTAGTCTTTTCCTCAGGACTGAAATTCAAACTAAACTAATTTTGCTAAATAAAAGAGCTAAAAGTCATCACTGAGCAGCCGTCTGCTGTATAGCGGTGTAACACACCATTACTGCTTGGGAACAAATCATCCTAAACGACAATTATTCAATATTCAAACATCTGTGTATACCTTGATAGGAGAAAAACATGGTGGAGGAACTTCCATACAACGTGCCATGATCACCATCCTTCTTATACAAATCCAGCCACTTCAGATCTGTGAGCACTGAAGTCGTCGAGGCTGGCTGAAGTCAGCCTGGACCTAGATCTCTCAAGAGCTGTATCGCCCAACTCCTATAGTCGCTGGCATTTAGTCATCTTTATGCTAAGTGCAAGGTGGCGCTTAATAGATCTGGGACTAGGCTGGGGTAGAGAGTCTGATCTCCGCCCCTCTAATAGAAAGACATTGTCTGGGGTGAAGCCCAAGTGCCTAAGGTCCATCAAAAATGTTGAAGAGCAGCAAAAACTGAAATAGGATAGAAGCTCATGACTCTACCCAGAGGTGAACAGCACTGGTCCTCTGGGGGATGTAGTCCTGCTGCATTTCATCCTTGTCTTTCGACTAGTGAAACACTTCTCCAGGTTTGCGCATTCTCTAGCCAATCAGATGCATCAAATGCCAGGGAGCAGCAGAATGCTGTGACCACTTGGCAATGTACTAAGCGTATAGTCATTAGGCTATAGCTTTACATTGGCATGCAGTTGTGTCATATTCTGAACAGATGATGTAATCTGTAAATTCTGAAGGTAATCTTGAATTCTCAAAAATTTTCTCTGAGAGCAGAACCCTGAGCGATACTGTAGCTCCTTTATGAACAATGCAAGTAAGCACAATACATGAACAAAAGTATATGGACAGCTGCTCGTCAAACATCTAATTTCAAAATCATGTGCATTAATAGGGAGTTTGTCTCCCCCCCCCTTTGCTGATATAATGGCTAGAGGTCGGCCGATTAATCGGAATGGCCGATTAATTAGGGCCGATTTCAGTTTTCAGAACAATCGATAATCGGTATTTTTGGCCACAGATTTGCCAATTTTATCACACACCTTTATTTAACTAGGCAAGTCAGATTAAGAACACATTCTTATTTTCAATGACGGCCTAGGAACGGGAGTTAACTGCCTTGTTCAGGGGGGATTCGTTTTTGCAACCTTCCGGTTACTAGTCCAACGCTCTAACCACCTGCCTTACATTGCACTCCACGAGGAGCCTGCGTGGCAGGCTGACTACCTGTTACGCGAGGGCAGCAAGAAGCCAAGGTAAGTTGCAAGCTAGCATTAAACTTATCTTATAAAAAACTATCAATCTTAACTAGACATTCCGCTAGCGGAACACCTGCTCCAATATCCAATGATAGGCGTGGCGCGAATTACAAATTCCTCAAAAATGCAAAAACTTCAATTTTTCAAACATATGACTATTTCACAGCATTTTAAAGACAAGACTCTCCTTTATCTAACCACACTGTCCGATTTCAAAAAGGCTTTACAGCGAAAGCAAAACATTAGATTATGTCAGCAGAGTACCAAGCCAGAAATAATCAGACACCCATTTTTCAAGCTAGCATATAATGTCACAAAAAACAAACCCACAGCTAAATGCAGCACTAACCTTTGATGATCTTCATCAGATGACAACCCTAGGACATTATGTTATACAATGCATACATGTTTTGTTCAATCAAGTTCATATTTATATCAAAAACCAGCTTTTTACATTAGCATGTGACGTTCAGAACTAGCATACCCCCCGCAAACATCCGGTGAATTTACTAAATTACTCACGATAAACGTTCACAAAAAGCATAACAATTATTTTAAGAATTATAGATACAGAACCCCTCTATGCACTCGATATGTCCGATTTTAAAATAGCTTTTCGGTGTAAGCACATTTTGCAATATTCTCAGTAGATATGGCTAGCCGTGATGGCTGGGCTTTAGACACCGACCAAGTTTAGCCCTGATCAAACTCCGATTTACTATTACAAAAGTTTCATTACCTTTGTTGTCTTCGTCAGAATGCACTCCCAGGACTGCTACTTCATTAACAAATGTTGGTTTGGTCCAAAATAATCCATCGTTATATCCGAATAGCGGCGTTTTGTTCGTGCGTTCCAGACACTATCCGAAATGGTAAAGAAGGGTCGTGCGCATGGCGCAATTCGTGACAAAAAAAATTCTAAATATTCCATTACCGTACTTCGAAGCATGTCAACCGCTGTTTAAAATCAATTTTTATGCAATTTTTCTCGTAGAAAAGCGATAATATTCCGACCGGGAATCTCCTTTTCGGCAAACAGAGGGAAAAAAAATCACAAAGACGGGGGCGGCCAGGTCACGCGCCTAAGCCCAGAGTCCCTTGATCGGCCACTTGAGAAAGGCAATAATGTGTTTCAGCCTGGGGCTGGGATGACGACATTCAGGTTTTTCCCGGGCTCTGAGCGCCTATGGACGACGTAGGAAGTGTCACGTTAGAGCAGAGATCCTTAGTAAAAGATAGAGATGGCAAAGAAGTTCCAGAAATGGTCAGACAGGCCACTTCCTGTAAAGGAATCTCTCAGGTTTTGACCTGCCATTTGAGTTCTGTTATACTCACAGACACCATTCAAACAGTTTTAGAAACTTTAGGGTGTTTTCTATCCATATGTAATAAGTATATGCATATTCTAGTTACTGGGTAGGAGTGGTAACCAGATTAAATCGGGTACGTTTTTTATCCAGCCGTGAAAATACTGCCCCCTAGCCATAAGAGGTTAACATAATCACTAGTTAACTACACATGGTTGATGATATTACTAGTTTATCTAGCATGTCCTGCGTTGCATATAATCGATGCAGTGCCTGTCAATTTCTCATCGAAACACAGCCTACTTCGACAAACGGATGATGATTTAACAAGCTCATTTGCGAAGAAAGCACTGTCGTTGCACCAATGTACCTAACCATAAACATCAATGCCTTTCTTTAAAATCAATACACAAGTATATATTTTTAAACCTGCATATTTAGTTAATATTGCCTGCTAACATGAATGTGTCACTTCTCTTGCGTTCCATGCAAGCAGTCTGGGTATATGCAGCATTTTGGGCCGCCTGGCTCGTTGCGAACTGTGTGAAGTCCATTTACTCCTAACAAAGGTCGTAATTAATTTGCCAGAATTGTACATAATTATGACATAACATTGAAGGTTGAGCAATGTAACAGGAATATTTAGACTTAGGGATGCCACCCATTAGATAAAAATAAGCAACGGTTCCGTATTTCACTGAAAGGAAAAACGTTTTGTTTTCGAGATGATAGTTACCGGATTTGACCATATTAATGACCAAAGGCTCGTATTTCTGTGTGTTATGTTATAATTAAGTCTGTGATTTGATAGAGCAGTCTGACAGCGATGGTAGGCAGCAGCAGGCTCGTAAGCATTCATTCAAACAGCACCTTCGTGCGTTTTGCCAGCAGCTCTTCGCAATTCTTCAAGCATTGCGCTGTTTATGACTTCAAGCCTATCAACCCCCGAGATTAGGCTGGTGTAACCCATGTGAAATGGCTAGCTAGTTAGCGGGTGCGCGCTAATAGCGTTTCAAACGTCATTCGCTCTGAGACTTGGAGTGGTTGTTCCCCTTGCTCTACATGGGTAACGCTGCTTCGAGGGTGGCTGTTGTCGATGTGTTCCTGGTTCGAGCACAGGTAGGAGCGAGGAGAGGGACGGAAGCTATACTGTTACACTGGCAATACTAAAGTGCCTATAAGAACATCGTCAAAGGTATATGAAATACAAATGGTATAGAGAGAGAAATAGTCCTATAATTCCTATAATAACTACAACCTAAAACTTCTTACCTGGGAATATTGAAGACTCATGTTAAAAGGAACCACCAGCTTTCATATGTTCTCATGTTCTGAGCAAGGAACTTAAACGTTAGCTTTCTTACATGGCACATATTGCACTTTTACTTTCTTCTCCAACACTTTGTTTTTGCATTATTTAAACCAAATTGAACATGTTTCATTATTTATTTGAGACTAAATTGATTTTGATGTATTATATTAAGTTAAAATAAGTGTCATTCAGTATTGTTGTAATTGTCATTATTACAAATAAATACATTAAAAAAACTATTTTTTAAATTAATTAAATAAATAAACATTTATAAAAAAAGTAAACATTTTTTTGGCCGATTCATCGGTAGCTTCCTTTTTTGGTCCTCCAATAATCGGTATCGGCGTTGAAAAATCATTATCGGTCGACCTCTAATAACGGCCTCCACTCTTCTGGGAAGGCTTTCTATTAGATGTTGGAACATTGCTGCAGGGACTTACCTCCATTCAGCCACAAGTGCATTATTGAAGTCGGGCACTGATGTTGCTTTCCAATTAAACCCCCATCGAACACCCAAAGGTGTTCGATGGGGGTTGAGGTCGGGGCTATGTGCAGGCCAGTCAAAATCTTCAACACCGATCTCGACAAACCATTTCTGTATTGACCTCGTATTGTGCACAGACTCATCTAGAATGTCATTGTATGCTTTTGCATTAAGATTTCCCTTCACTGGAAATAAGGGGCCTAGACCGAACCATGAAAAAAGGCCCCAGACCATTATTCTTCCCTCACCAAACTTTACAGTTGGCACTACGCAGTCAGCCAGGCAGCGTTCTCCTGGCATCTGCCAAACCCAGATTCGTCCGTCAGACTACCAGATGGTGAAGTGTGATTCATCACTCCAGAGAAAGCATTTCCACTGCTCCAGAGTGCAATGGCGGCGAGCTTTATACCACTCCAGCAAACGCTTCGAATTGCGCATGGTGATCTTAGGCTTGTGAGCAGCTGCTCGGCCATGGAAACCAATTTCATGAAGCTCCCGAACAGTTATTGTGCGGATGTTGCTTCCAGAGGCAGTTTGGAAACCCGTAGTGATTGTTGCAACCGAGGACAGTCGATTTTTAAGAGCTTAAGCAGTCCAGTTCTATGAGCTTGTGTGGCCTACCACTTCACAGCTGAGCCGTTGTTGCTTCCTGAAGTTCGACTTCACAATAACAGCACTTACTGTTGACCGGGGCAGCACGAGCAGGGCAGAAATTTGACTTACTGACTGGTTGGAAAGTTAGCATCCTATGGTGATACCACCTTGAAAGTCACTGAGCTCTTCAGTAAGGACATTGTCCATTTTTGTCTATGGAGATTGCATTGATGTGTGCTCGATTTTATACACCTGTCAGCAACAGGTGTGGATGAATCCCCTAATTTTAAGGGGTGTCCACATACACTATATATTCAAAAGTATGTTATCATGACATTAACCTGTTATGGATAGGGGGCAGTATTTTCACGGCCAGATAAAAAAAAGTACCCGATTTAGTCTGTTTATTACTCCTGCCCAGAAACTAAACTATGCATATAATTGTTTGATTTGGATAGAAAACACCCTACAGTTTCTAAAACTGTTTGAATGGTGTCTGTGAGTATAACAGAACTCATATGGCAGGCCAAAACCTGAGAAGATTCCAAACAGGAAGTGCCCTCTCTGACCATTTCTTGGCCTTCTTTAGCCTCTTTATTGAAAACAGAGGATCTCTGCTGTAACGTGACACTTTCTGAGGCTCCCATAGGCTTTCAGAAGGCGCCAGAACGTTGAATGATGACTTTGCAGCCCATGGCTGAAAAACAGTAGCGCATTTGGATAGTGGTCGATCTGAGAACAATGAGACGGGCGTGCACGTGAAGAGTCCATTTTAGATTTTGAGTCTTTGAACGGAAAGGACGTCTCCCGGTCGGAATATTATCGCTTTTTTTATGAGAAAAATAGCATAAAAATTGATTTTAAACAGCGTTTGACATGCTTCGAAGTACGGTAATGGAATATTTTGAAATTTCTTGTCACAATTTTGTGTCACCCTTCATTACCCTTCGGATAGTGTCTTGAACGCACGAACAAAACGCCGCTATTTGGATATAACTATGGATTATTTGGAACCAAACCAACATTTGTTGTTTAAGTAGAAGTCCTGGGAGTGCATTCTGACGAAGAACAGCAAAGGTAATCAAACTTTTCTAATAGTAAATCGGAGTTTGGTGAGTACCACACTTGGTGGGTGTCAAAATAGCTAGCCTGTGATGGCCGGGCTATCTACTCAGAATATTGCAAAATGTGCTTTCACCGAAAAGCTATTTTAAAATCGGACACCGCGATTGCATAAAGGAGTTCTGTATCTATAATTCTTAAAATAATTATGTTTTTTGTGAACGTTTATCGTGAGTAATTTAGTAAATTCACCGGAATTTATGCTAGTTCTGAACGTCACATGCTACTGTAAAAAGCAGTTTTTTTTATATAAATATGAACTTGATTGAACAAAACATGCATGTATTGTATAACATAATGTCCTAGGAGTGTCATCTGATGAAGATCAAAGGTTAGTGCTGCATTTAGCTGTGGTTTTGGTTTTTGTGACATTATATGCTAGCTTGAAAAATGGGTGTCTGATTATTTCTGGCTGGGTACTCTGCTGACATAATCTAATGTTTTGCTTTCGTTGTAAAGTCTTTTTGAAATTGGACAGTGTGGTTAGATAAAGGAGAGTCTTGTCTTTAAAATGGTGTAAAATAGTCATATGTTTGAAAAATTGAAGTTTTCGGATTTTCGAGGAGTTTGTATTTCGCGCCACGCCCTATCATTGGATATTGGAGCGGTGTTCCGCTAGCGGAACGTCTAGATGTAAGAAGTTAAACACCGTGGTGGGAAACACAGGCCTTTTGTCATGCATCAGAGACTGGATGGGGGAGAGAGAAAGAAAGAGGTAGAGAAGAGAGCGAAAGAGGGGCAAGAGAGCAAAAATACAGAGGGGTAGAGATGAAATAGAAGGGGAGAGAGAGAAAGGTGGAGAGAGAAGAAAAACAGTAGGAGAGAGAGGAGTGAGAGAGCAGGAGAGGAGACTGAGCAGGGAAGATAAAAAAAAACCTGGTTCTATTATTTTATTTATTTTATCTTTATTTAACCAGGTAGGCCAGTTGAGAACAAGTTCTAATTTACAACTGCGACCTGGCCAAAGCAGTGCAACAAAAACAACACAGAACCGGGTTAGAGGAGATAGAGAGTGGTAGATGAGGGGGTTAGATGAGATAAAGGCGTAGTACAGAGTAACTATCGAGGTTAGCTAGCCAGCTACATTTTCTAACAGTCTACAACGTGCCCACTGCTAGCTAGCTAATCCTACCAGCTAGCTGTATCATTTTTAGTCAATAAGATTTTTGCAACGTAAGCTTAACTTTCTGAACATTCGAGATGTGTAGTCCACCTGTGTAGCTAGCAGGACTGACTTTGTGTTAGCTAGCCAACGTTTAATTACTTCTGCGTTATGAACTAGACACGGACACGAATGATCCATTGGTAGCCTGTTGTTACCAAGTATTGGTGCTAACCGTGTGTTATAGGATGCTAGTTAGCTACGGCGTCATAGGACACGGTGCACTAGGTGGGTTTTCACGGACGAATACTGTACCAAGTTATCTAGCGGATTAAACTAAGTTTGAGCCTATTCCTGGAAACATTGAACCACTGTAGTTTACATCAATTTTAATTTCTAGTGGTAGCTAGAAAAGTTATATCTTAGCGTTTTAGTGTTTCAGTGAATTGTTAGTGAGGGAGGCCCTGCTCTCTCGCTTCCCCAGTTGTTTAGTTAATTTTTCATGCCAATCTCCTTTGCATTAGCGTAGCCTCTCCTGTAGCCTATCAACTATGTTTCGGTCTATCCCTGTTCTCTCCTCTCTGCACAGGCCATACAAACGCTTCACATCGCGTGGCCGCTGCCACTCTAACCTGGTGGTCCCAGCGCGCACGACCCACGTGGAGTTCCAGGTCTCCGGCAGCCTCTGGAACTGCCGGTCTGCGGCCAACAAGGCAGAGTTCATCTCAGCCTATGCTACCCTCCAGTCCCTCGACTTCTTGGCGCTGACGGAAACATGGATTACCACAGAAAACACTGCTACTCCTACTGCTCTCTCCTCGTCTGACCACGTGTTCTCGCACACCCCGAGAGCATCTGGTCAGCGGGGTGGTGGCACTGGAATCCTCATCTCTCCCAAGTGGACATTCTCTCTTTCTCCCCTGACCCATCTGACTATCTCCTCCTTTGAATTCCATGCTGTCACAATCACTAGCCCATTCAAGCTTAACATCCTTACCATTTATCGCCCTCCAGGTTCCCTTGGAGAGTTCATCAATGAGCTTGACGCCTTGATAAGTTCCTTTCCTGAGGATGGCTCACCCCTCACAGTTCTGGGTGACTTTAACCTCCCTACATCTACCTTTGACTCATTTCTCTCTGCCTCCTTTCCACTCCTCTCCTCTTTTGACCTCACCCTCTCACCGTCCCCCCCGACTCACAAGGCAGGCAATACGCTTGACCTCATCTTCACTAGATGCTGTTCTTCTACTAATCTCACTGCAACTCCCCTCCAAGTCTCCGATCACTACCTTGTATCCTTTTCCCTCTCGCTCTCCTCCAACACTACTCACTCTGCCCCTACTCAGATGGTATTGCGCCGTCGCAACCTTCGCTCTCTCTCTCTCCTGTTACTCTCTCCTCTTCCATCCTATCATCTCTTCCCTCTGCTCAATCCTGCCTCCTCAACCCTCCTCTCCTCCCTTTCTGCATCCTTTGACTCTATGTCCCCTATCCTCCCGACCGGCTCGGTCCTCCCCTCCTGCTCCGTGGCTTGACGACTCATTGCGAGCTCACAGAACAGGGCTCCGGGCAGCCGAGCGGAAATGGAGGAAAACTAGCCTCCCTGCGGACCTGGCATCTTTTCACTTCCTCCTCTCCACATTTTCCTCCTCCGTTTCTGCTGCTAAAGCCACTTTCTACCACTCAAACTTCCAAGCCCTACCCTATGCTTTGACCCCTTTCTCCCCTCTCCAGAAATCTTGCGTCTTCTGACGGCCGGCCGCCCAACAACCTGCCCGCTAGACCCTATCCCCCCCTCTCTTCTCCAGACCATTTCCGGAGACCTTCTCCATTACCTCACCTCGCTCATCAACTTATCCTTGACCGCTGGCTACGTCCCTTCCGTCTTCAAGGGAGCGAGAGTTGCATCCCTTCTCAAAAAACCTACACTCGATCCCTCCGATGTCAACAACTACAGACCAGTATCCCTTCTTTCCTCTCCAAAACTCTTGAATGTGCCGTCCTTGGCCAGCTTTCCTGCTATCTCTCTCAGAATGACCTTCTCGATCCAAATCAGTCAGGTTAAGGCTGGTCATTCAACTGAGACTGCTCTTCTCTGTGTCACGGAGGCTCTCTGCACTGCTAAAGCTAACTCTCTCTCCTCTGCTCTCATCCTTCTAGACCTATCTGCTGCCTTTGATACTGTGAACCATCAGATCCTCCTCTCCACCATCTCCGAGTTGGGTATCTCCGGCGCGGCTCAATCTTGGATTACGTCCTACCTGACAGGTCGCTCCTACCAGGTGGCGTGGCGAGAATCTGTCTCCGCACCACGTGCTCTCACTACTGGTGTCCCCCAGGGCTCAGTTCTAGGCCCTGTCCTATTCTCGCTATACACCAAGTCACTTGGCTCTGTCATATCCTCACATGGTCTCTCCTATCATTGCTACGCAGACGACACACAATTAATCTTCTCCTTTCCCCCTTCTGATAACCAGGTGGCGAATAGCATCTCTGCATGTCTGGCAGACATATCAGTGTGGATGACGGATCACCACCTCAAGCTGAACCTCAGCAAGACGGAGCTGCTCTTCCTCCCGGGGAAGGACTGCCCTTTCCATGATCTCGCCATCACGGTGGACAACTCCATTGTGTCCTCCTCCCAGAGTGCTAAGAGCCTCGGCGTGACCCTGGACAACACCCTGTCGTTCTCCGCTAACATCAAGGCGGTGACCCGATCCTGTAGGTTCATGCTCTACAACATTCGCAGAGTACGACCCTGCCTTACACAGGAAGCGGCGCAGGTCCTAATCCAGGCACTTGTCATCTCCCGTCTGGATTACTGCAACTCGCTGTTGGCTGGGCTCCCTGCCTGTGCCATTAAACCCCTACAACTCATCCAGAACGCCACAGCCCGTCTGGTGTTCAACCTTCCCAAGTTCTCTCACGTCACCCCGCTCCTCCGCACACTCCACTGGCTTCCAGTTGAAGCTCGCATCTGCTACAAGACCATGGTGCTTGCCTATGAAGCTGTGAGGGGAACGGCACCTACGTACCTTCAGGCTCTGATCAGGCCCTACACCCAAACAAGGGCACTGCGTTCATCCACCTCTGGCATGCTGGACCCCCTACCTCTGCGGAAGCACAGTTCCCGCTCAGCCCAGTCAAAACTGTTCGCTGCTCTGGCACCCCAATGGTGGAACAAGCTCCCTCACGACGCCAGGACAGCGGAGTCAATCACCACCTTCCGTAGACACCTGAAACCCCACCTCTTTAAGGAATACCTGGGATAGGATAATGTAATCCTTCTAACCCCCCCCCCCGCCAAAAATAAATATATAGATGTACTATTGTAAAGTGGTTGTTCCACTGGATATCATAAGGTGAATGCACCAATTTGTAAGTCGCTCTGGATAAGAGCGTCTGCTAAATGACGTAAATGTAATGAGAAAGAACAAACAGCAGTGCAAAAGAGAAAGACAAAGGGGTAGACGATCAAGAGAGAGGGGTAGAGGAGAGTAGTTCTGTCTGTTTATTTCCATGACCTCACCACACTGCGAGTTTAGACTGTGGCATTTCCTCTGCCTTGCGGGGTGATTAGGAAGCACAGCAACAACACGTGTAAATGGTAATGAAGCCCTGTTCTTACTGCTGCACTGCCTTCTGGCACAGTCAGAACACAAACCACACACACAGCATCGAGAGTAAGGAGAGGAGACAACCTTTCTCACCACTTTCAAATCATTGAAAACAAAGGAGCAGGGTATTCAGTTCATATGTTTAAATAGGCTATCAGAGCTCAATAGAGTTAAATTGGGACAAGGAACCACTGACCCAGAAAAAATATGTCAATCTCTTATAGGCTACATGTGGATTATTAATCCGATGGCTTTATTTGTCAACATTAGTGAGTAGTCACAACACCTCCAGCAATGATCGTTCCTACTACATTACAGTTTATGTCTGAAAAAAATAGAGCAATCTTTATCCATTTTAGTTGTAACCTGTTATGCTTGAGTGGATACACCAGCTCGGCAATGCGCAATAATAAAATGCCCAGTGACATGTAGTATAAAATAAGGGCTATGAAATGACATCAATCACACCCAGCAGCCAGGCTGGGTGTACAATGGATGGATTGATGGCCTAATCTAGAGACATACATGCATAGAGAGAAAGGGGGAGGGAAAAAGAGGGAGGGCGGGAAAGAGAGAGAGAGAAAGAGCAGGGTGGCAGGGACAGGGAGTAGAGAGATAGACTGTAGCTAGAAGCTACAGTAGTCAGATCCCAGGAGAGATATAAAAGCATTAGTTGGTAGTGACACAGTGTCAGGACATAACTCATTGTGTCCCCATGGTTTATGTGCTATCGGGAGTGGGACACTGGTTGACAGACAGGCAGACAGCCCCACTGGTCCTGTCCTAGGCCGCACACACAACAGCAAGCTCCTGACTGAGCACTTTGGGCCTGCTGCCCTTCAAAACAAAGGGCCCGTTGTCTGTGTATCCCTCTCTCTCTTATCTAGCAACCTCTCGCCAGTCCCTCTAACACCACAGAGGAGTAACCACCACTCAGCCAAGTCTGAAGAAGACTAAAAAGAGAGAAATCGTGGAGTGTAGAAAGAGAGAAACTGGGAAGGTGGGTGAGATAGTTAGAGGATTTGGTGAGAGAAGAATACAGAAAGAGATGCCTGCTGTTAACTGCCTCTCACCTCACCCCAGAGTGATGAGTGATGTGGAAAAAACAGAGCTGTTTTCTGAGTACACTGTACACTAGGGCTCTGACGGTTATAGAATTTTGGATGACGGTAATTGGCCAGCCAAATGACCGCGGTCACCATAATAACCACTAGAAAAGCTTAAAAAATAAAGCTGCAATATGTAACTTTTTGGCAACATAACTAAATTCACATAGAAATGTGAGTTAAAGATCTGTCATTCTAACTGAAAGTAAGTCTAAGAACAAATCTACTGCTTCTATGAGCACCATTTCTATGCTTCCCGCGCTTAAGTTTGGTGTTTGTTCCTCCTTCGGTTTTGTACACCTGCTTCAAACAGCTGAAAATACAATATTTTTGGTTATTGACAATATATACAGTTATTGTCTGAAGTTTACATACACCTTAGTCAAATACATTTAAACTCTGTTTCACAATTCCTGACATTTAATCCAAGTAAAATATCTTGTCTTAGGTCAGTTAGGATCACCACTTTATTTTAAGAATGTGAAATGTCAGAATAATAGTAGAGAGAATGATTTATTTCAGGTTTTATTTCTTTCATCACATTCCCAGTGGGTCAGAAGTTTACATACACTCAATTAGTATTTGATAGCATTGTCTTTAAATGTTGCACTTGGGTCAAATGTTACAGGTAGCCTTCCACAAGCTTCCTGGAATAAGTTGGGTGAATTTTGGCCCATTCCTCCTGACAGAGATGGTGTAACTGAGTCAGGTTTGTAGGCCTCCTTGCTCACACACGCCATTTCAGTTCTGCCCACAAATTTTCTATAGGATGAGGTCAGGGCTCTGTGATGGTCACTCCAATACCTTGACTTTGTTGTCCTTAAGCCATTTTCCCACAACTTTGGAAGTATGCTTGGGGTCGTTGTCCATTTGGAAGACCCATTTGCGACCAAGCTTTAACTTCCTGACTGATGTCTTGAGATGTTGCTTCAATATATCCACATAATTTTCCTCATGATGCCATCTATTTTGTGAAGTGCACCAGTCCCTCCTGCAGCAAAGCACCCACACAACATGATGCTGCCACCCCCGTGCTTCACAGTTGGGATGGTGTTTTGGCTTGCAAGCCTCCCCCTTTTTCCTCCAAACATAACCATTGGTATTATGGCCAAACAGTTCTATTTTAATTTCATCAGACCAGAAGACATTTCTCCTAAAAGTACGATCTTTGTCCCCATGTGCAGTTGCAAACCGTAGTCTGGCTTTTTTATGGTGGTTTTGGAACAGTGGCTTCTTCCTTGCTGAGTGGCCTTTCTGGTTATGTCGATATAGGACTCATTTTACTGTGAATATAGATATTTTTGTACCTGTTTCCTCCAGCATCTTCACAAGGTCCTTTGCTGTTGTTCTGGGATTGATTTGCACTTTTCGCACCCAAGTACGTTCATCTCTAGGAGACAGAACGCGTCTCCTTCCTGAGTGGTATGGCGGCTACGTGGTCCCATGGTGTTTATACTTGCGTACTATTGTTTGTATAGATGAACGTAGTACCTTCAGGCATTTGGAAATTGCTCCCAAGGATGAACCAGACTTGTGGAGGTCTACAATTTCTTTTCCTAAGTCTTTGCTGATTTATTTTGATTTTCCCATGATGTCAAGCAAACAGGCACTGAGTTTGAAGGGAGGCCTTGAAATACATCCACAGGTACACCTCCAATTGACTCAATTGATGTCAATTAGCCTATCAGAAGCTTCTAAAGCCATAACATCATTTTCTGGAATTTTCAAAGCTGTTTAAAGGCACAGTCAATTTAGTGTATGTACATTTCTGACCCACTGGAATTGTGTTACTGTGAATTATAAGTGAAATAATCTATCTGTAAACAATTGCTGGAAAATATGACTTGTGTCATGCACAAAGTAGATGTCCTAACCAACTTGCCAAAACTATAGTTTGCTAACAAGAAATTTGTGGAGTGGTTGAAAAACGAGTTTTAATGACTCCAACCTAAGTGTATGTAAACTTCCGACTTCAACTGTATATTTCACAGCGGTTTAGATGGTACAATAATTCTCAACACTGTGCATTGCTTGTTTTGTCACAAACTGAAATTAGGCTATTCGAATTTTCGCAACCAGGAAATGGTGGAGCGATTTCTGCAGATTGCACGTTTAAAACTATTTTTAACGTACATTTTCTCCTCTCTTCCACTCCTGACTGCATGTGCTGCCATATAAATAATAGAACAGGCATTTCCTCCCCATTCAGGTCAATGACGCCAGAATTGGTGGACATTGCAAGTGTACCCATAGAAGAAAAGCAGTTAGTAAAATACGTGCTAAAATTTGCTGTGATTGGTTGATTCAACTCAACTGACATTACAAAAAAAAGACATTCCACTGCATAAGCCACATAAGTTAATATCATTTGAATGAACATTCTACATTGCCATGGGAATTATTGCATCACAAGACCAAGCAGCAATTGCGTGTGTACCAATGAGTTGACCAGTCAAATTGCCGAGGTTCAAAGCCTGTTGCAGTCAATCTATTCAATGGTTATTTTCATCACGGTCTTCACCCATAACCGTCGGTTACACAGTTATACGGTAATTGTGCCAGCCCTAGTGCACACAGCTCTGAGCTGATTTGAGGTATAGCACAGTCGCCCAAAGGCAATGGCCCATCTTCTACACACACCACACAGTGAGGGAGGGAGTAGGAGATTGAGTGGACCCAAACACAGCATCCTGTCAAGGAGCATTGCGTCACACCTTCCTCTTTGTGTGTGTTTGAATCAATGTCACAGTCCGTAAGTAGAGTTACAGGTATAACTACTCTATAGGTGAAACAACAAAGCACTGCAGAGGTCTAAGAGAAGTCTAACAAAGCACTGCATAAGACAAAGTCAAAGCAATGAAATTGTTTCTGATTATTACAATGTGTATGAATGAAATCAGCTTGAAATGCTCTAGCATGGTTTCTTATCGGCAAAGCACTGATACTGGTGGTCTACATAGGCAATATATTATCATATTAACTAAACTAAATAAAACAATTATCATATTGGCAGGTTGATGGACAGGATTAATTTATTTAATATCCTATTAAAATAATTAACATAATAAACAAACGTGGAATTAGGGCGCTGTGTTTTGTGCAATTATGTGACATGCCTGGATTTAGAGATTCAATAAATGGTGCATAAAATAAAAGGGACAATATTTCTCTCGGTTTCCTTCAGCAGCCATATTGAGAAGGTTGGAGGAGAACCCTGCTTTGAACCATCCCCACTCCTCCTTCAATGCTGTCACTGTCTACGTGCATGCAAGTGTATGTGTGTGCAGCTTTAAGTTAGAGGGGTGTGTCTCGGTGTGTGCGTGTGTCTCTCAGTGAAGGGCAGAGGAAACCTTCCAGTGAGTAAAGGCAAAGGCAGCCAGTGTGAGAGAATGGCTTAAGAGCAGGTTGTTATCAGCGCAGATCACACACACGCACTGGAGCTCAGTCTTTCATCTCTACGCTCCCTCTCTGCTTGAAGCAACTAGGAGGCTCATCTCCACTCTCTCACCAGCCAGGCAGCCTGGTTAAATGCAGTAATCGTGTCAGCCTGAATCGCTGCACTAAAGATAATGAAAAGTGTTAAAAAATACCTCTCCACTACATCTGCCTGCCTCGCGCTCTCTCTCTCTCTCTCTCTCTCTGTCTGTCTGTCTGTGCTGAGGCAGCAGCAGCCGGGAGGGAGCAGGAGAAAATACAGAAGAGAGGGCTGTGGAGGCATGATAATACACGTCTCACAGAGAGAGCTTACAACAGGCAGGCAGCGTAGAGCTAATCCTCTGGTGAATAACCACCATGAACCCACTAGGGTTGCGCCCTAAACGGCACAATATCCTCTATGTAGTGCACTACTTTTGACTAGGGCCCATAAGCCCATAGGGTGCCTTGTGGGACACAGCCAAGTGTACATACATACATACAGCCCTGCTGCTGCTCCTCTCGTCTACAGCAGTAAACACCAAGGTTGCAAATTTCAAATGTTGCAAGTGTACCAAATGCAGTTCAGTGAGTGAACCATGCCTGTGTGATGAGTGACCTTGCATGAGACCTGAAGACTAGTGTTAGAACTCTTCATAATGAAAGTTGTCATATCAGTCTTTCAGATGACCAGACTAGGCCTATAAAGTAGACTCCTGATAAATACAACGACTTGAGCCTGTCTTGATTTAGCCTAGTCTCTCCTCTCCCCACACAGCCACTGTCTTAACAGACATTTTAATGGTCTCGTATAGGCCCACTACTGTACATGGAAAATAGAGAATATGACTGGCGCCATATTATGGATTTTTAAGCATGGTTATACGTACGCACACCCCGCAAGGATTGATATGAAACGTCACGTCAGCCGCAAGAGCGTTTCCATGGAAACAAGTCAGGCTATCTGTGAGCAAATAACATAAGAGGAAGCACTTGTCTTTGGATGGAAAAGCAAATTACATGATATTAGTATTGGAAACCATTGATGACAACTTGGGAGATTGTTGTGCACATCTAACCCTACCTAGAATAGGCTACTGGGCAATTTCACGGAATTATGCTGAGACTGATTTTTTACTTTAAAATGCATGTAATAATTTTTTTTTTTTTTAAACAAACATTGATTTCAACGTTTAAAGAGCCATTGCAGTCAAAAACAGGATTTTCCTGTGTTTTATATGCATTTCCACACTATGCGGATGAAATATCCTTTTTAGGGTAAGCGCTGTTTCAAAAGACAGCTTGACATTTCAGCCTGTTTTGGTGGGATGGAGTTTTGGCCTGCCTGATGACATAACCAGATTAGTTAATAGACCAATAAGAAAGAGGGTTCCAAACCTCTTTGCCAATAATAGCTATTTTTAGTTCTATTTGACCATTTTAATTGAAAACAGTAAGGTACTTAAATTGTTACCTGCAAATGATTTAATATGGAGATAAAAACCGCTGCATTGGACCTTTAAAAAACAATACAACTCTATGAACAATGACTACTTTAAACAATTTACACAGTTAAAACATTTTACTAGAAAAACTGCGCAGATGCATAGTTTGGTTACATAATTACGGTAAAATTTTCCTCAGCAGTTTTATTCTGTTACAAAACTTTATCTGCACAGTTCTTCCTGTAAATGTGTTTTTGTAAAATTGTCAGTGGAAATTGTTAAAAGTAGTCATTGTGCATATAGTTCTATGGTTTGATCAAACTTTGAAATCAATGTTTTTTGGTTGGTTTACATAAAGTGAAAAGGTCAGGGTAATTTCATTACCATGGAATTGCCCTACTGCATTTCATTTCCCCTAATAAATCTAAAGTAAAAGGACAAATTAGTTATTTGAAAAATCTGAAACCTAAATACAGTGAAATAGACCCATCTGTATCCTATACATTGTAGAATAGGTATAAGTAGGCTACTCCACGATTTTACTACAGGCTATGTAGCACACATTGCAACTGTGCCGAATAAGTTGGGGCCTGGATATATGAGGTCTCTGAAGTGTCTGTCTGGAATAAATAAAATATGAGGTTAAGAGCGAGCCGGTAAGCGAAAGGTCGCTGGTTGGAATCCCTGAGTAGACTTTGTGAAAAATCTGTCATTGTGCCCTTGAGCAAAGCACTTAACCCTAATTGCTTCTGAAAGTCGCTCTGGATAAGAGCATCTGCTAAATGACGAAACTGTTCTCATTCAAAGGGAGGGTTGGCAAGCGTGTTGATTTTTCATCTACTGCCTAGCCAGAGTAGCGAGTCCACTCACTCCCATGTAGCAAATAGTGATGGAATTTGGTTTTAGAGCCTGTGGCATCTATGCCTCTGCTGGTGATTACTAGATTTTTAAGGTGAAATAGTGCTGTGGAATGAACAATGTGATGCTGAAACGGAATGGAACTTTAGTAACATATTAGGTTGTTAGCAAAGTTCTCAAGTTTTGGCTTCGAATTCGGCATATCAACACCCCTAATGTAAACATACTCTGCTAATAAATGTAAATGATAATGACCTAGTCAATTATCCATAGAAGTATTGCACGGGTGACCACCCTGTATGTTCATTATGAGACTTGGGGTAGCCGTACAACTTGTTCAATATCTCAAAGGCTGTGTAGAGGAATGTAGCAAGCATGCATCCAACATTTGCGTGCAAAAGTGTTGCATGCGTGCATGGTGCCTTACCGGAGGAATGGTCCACGGGTCCACCGCCGTTAGTAAAGAGTGCAGAATACAGGTCAGGGTACGCCTTTTCCAAGGCCACACACAGCTCGAGGAAATGGTCGCTTTCCTTGTTCACAAGCATCTTCAAAAGCTGGTCCACTTTTTCCGCGCTGGAAGAGCAGTTTTGGTCCAGTTCGAAGCGGTCGAGCTGGCTCAGAGTACCGGAGATTACCAGCAACTCTATCAGCCGATCGGCGTCTGTTATAGAGTCCAGCAAGTTTTGGTGGAATTGTTCTAACAACTCTTTGTGCTTTGGCTCCATTGCCGTTCGCTTTAGTTCCGTAGCTAGCTAACTAGCTAGCAGACTGGTTAGCTAACGAATCCTCGGCTTTATTTCTCCAAAATGACCCCCTGTCCGATAAGCGGACAAGGAACTAACTTCCTAATTGTCACTTGTATGAATTTTGCATTACAGCCATGACATATAATGGCATGGGAGAGCAGTTGTTTATAACAAATAGGAAAAGGCACAAGAAGCCATATTTGTTGTCTACGGCCGTTGACTGCACTAAACAGAGATACATTTTCCCAGCTTACTTACGTCTGGCAACTTCGTCCATTTTTGCGTTATTCCGACGAAAACCTGCCTAACACATTTGCTTTTTCTATAAAGCACTAAACCGACTCAACTGCTAGGAAAACTATCGTAACTCTCTCGCCGTTCCCCACTTACACTGTATCCTCCGCCATGTCTGGGCTGTTCAGCAGCTGCTGCATGCTGTCAATCAAATTCCCATACAATGCCATGTAAGGTAAAAACGGGGCGGGCCTTGCCCCAAGACACACCTGATTTTTCAATGGGCGTGCTCCGTAGTACGTTCTGAAATTGCAGGCGGAAAAGATGACAATGGATCATTTATTTTGCATGAAAACGTTTCTGTGATACATTGTATCAGAGATACAGTACATTGAAGCAGAGGCAGTAGTGACAACCAACTTAGCAAACCATTGTTCTAGCCACTTAAACATTTTCTTTGGTGTCCAACATAACCATTTTGGTGAGATGAAGAGATTTTTGATGAGATTGATATAAATATAAATTAATATATTTAGATATAAATGAACATTTCTGATTATAACATATTGTTTTAATTTAAAATGTTCTCTGTTTTTTTACATTGCAAAATATACATATGATAGGAACCATTCTTACCAGTGTGCCAACTGTACCAACAAGATTAATACATTTCTACCACATTGCTGTGCAGCCAAAATGAATTGAAGAGAGGCAGCAACCAAGAAGATGAATACCATGTTGGTTGTGAATCAGATCAAATAGTCACTGAGTAGCAGACCTGGGTTTAAATACAATTTCAGGTATTGAAATTACATTTCACGACATGTATTCAGATAACCATTATTTGAAAAAAAATCAAGAGGTTGAACATTGGAATATATTTGTAAATACATTTGGAAAGTATTTGAAAATAGTCAAATACACTCCCATGCATTTAACCAAGGTATTTTAAAATAGTATTTGAAGTACCGGTAAGTATTTTAAAATAGAATTTGGTCGACTATTTGGTTTTTACAAATAAGCATTCAAGTACTCAAATAAATGTACTAGTTTTAGGCTGTGTATTTGAAAATACTCAAAAACACTTTTTTTTTTCTTTAACAAATACTCAAATACACATGTAGTCGAACCAATGGCTGTGTTCAGTACGAAAAAACGTAATGCAATGTTCAATTAAACAGAAATGCTGCTGTTCTGAACAACCAGTTGTAAAACTGGGAGGGTTTGGGCTGTGGGTTGGGAAAATCTGTCAGCATGTCAGCCTTTAAATACATCACTCATTGCTTCAAGCCACATCCCACCACACCCACCAAATGTAGAAAACGTACCTCAAAGTCTGTTCAAGAACGTTGAAGAACATTTTGGGGAATCATTACGCAATGTAGTATATTTTAATCTAACTGAATGCACCCCAGGTCTGCTGAGTAGTCATAACTAAGTGGGATGGTGGTTATCACCCGTTGTGAAGTCGTGAATACCAGTTGGATACATTCACGTGCTTTGAACTCGTGAGAAATGGCAATTGGCTAATGGCCAACAAGCTGCGTCAACCATAAACTAAAAGTACAGCTATCATGCTTGTAAACAAATTATCGTGTTCAAAAACCATATTAATAGATTGCTTTTTATAAATAATGTTTTGTTGTTGCATTAACTGCAGAAAATGCTGTTATCAAGGTAATTTCCTTAGTAGGTGACCTCAGAGGTCAGCATGTGGGAGAAGTCTATCAGCTCGGGATGATAGACGAGTTTCCCACTAGTAACTACCAGTTGGAGGGGCGTTCAAGTAGATGTTTCTCAATCTTAAGTGGTAAATACCACGTTCCCACTTGGTTATGAACAGAAAGTAGTTTATGGAGCAACTGTCATTCACCTTCAGATTTGTTTCAGAAACCATTGCAAATCAACATCAATTGGAGTGATCAGGGCAAACTCACAATGTTCACAATTGTATGACTTGGTTTTTGAAGTTAGATGTGATTTGGCCCAAAAAATGTAACATGGTGAGATTGCTCACATCACTTTTTTGTTTATCAGTTAGTTTTTTAAACAAATCTGAACTGTGAATGACCATCCCCTGGCCCATAGACTACTTTTAGGGTAGTTGAAAAAAAGAGCCAAGTCTAAAGAAATGAGGGTGACAAAAATGTCCAACTTTTTCATAGGGGGTCTGGGGATTTTATGAAAATGTAACCTAATTTCCACCTGATCCACAGCATGGTTAAACATTCTCCATTTAGACAATGTGACATGTAATTCTCATATGCTAAAATGGAATTCAGCTGGATTTGTAAGGAGTTTGGCTAGCTCTGAATCCAGATTTCTTGGGGGACAAACGCCTGTAATAGCAAGTAGCAGCGAAGAAACACAATGTATATTATCCAGGTCAAACTCAAACCCTGCAGGCTGCAGGAATAGTGTTCAATACTTCTCTGGTCACACTTTAGGCTCACAAACTCATGCCAAGATAAGGATTAGATTCAGATGTCCCTGTCCAGCAAGATTGGAATGCTGGAACTGTTGATTACCAAGTGGTGGAGCCAACAAGCTATTGCACCTTATTCTTCCCTATGTTGAAACATGATCTTCTCAGCAGACAGATGTCCAAAAGGGAAGATCAAATCTTCATACATATTAGTATTCAATCTTCTCTCCATTTTGGTTTTCTCTTTCATTGTTATCCATCCACAGGTTTGTCCGTCACTGAATCAACTATAAACCCCTGTGACGATGACTGTAAATTAGAGGTTGAGTTCCAACACTTACCTGCATGTTCAAAGGTGGGTGGGTGCCTTTTGCTTTGCTATATACAGTTGAAGTCGTAAGTTTACATACACTTAGGTTGGAGTCATTAAAATTCACTTTTCAACCACTCCACAAATCATTTTTGTCATTTTTCCAACAATTGTTTACAGACAGATTATTTCACTTATAATTCACATTATTACAATTCCAGTGGGTCATAAGTTTATATACACTAAGTTGACTGTGCCTTTAAACAGCTTGGAAAATTCCATATGAGTGTCTTCCATTCCCTAATGCTATGAATAAGTTCTGTATCATGGCCATCAGATACATCTTAGGTTTTAACAATTCAGAGAATCCCTAGAATGCCCTGGAAGTCAAGTAAATAGAAGATTCTAAGAACTCTGTGGATTTGTAAGAAATTCTAGAATGGATGCCCTGGTCTTCTCCTTGCCATGTATGGATTGTTGCTGGGCTGATGGTGTCTGTGTATGGAAGGTCATGTTAGCCGTCATTGACAGCACACTTTTACAGATATTCCGCAGGTTTGAAAATATTCAGCTAAGACCCTGGCTACTCAATCTAAATATATCACCCGATTTCCCTGTATAAGTTTCAAAAAAATGCTGAAAATCTGTTTCTCAGTAAGTGGTTTTAGGAATAATGCTGCACTACTCACACACAAATTCTGATTGCAGAAGAAAATATTAGTCTGTAAAAATAGACAGGATTAGTTATGAACAGATGCCTGATGTTCTTTTCCAGCTACAGGGACTAAAAATCACCCCAAAACAATCAACTTCACAGGGATAATGCTCATGTGACCGGCTGTGTGCCTAATACCTATGTATTTACATGGTAGTTAGTGTATATAGGAAGATAAAGTGCACGTACAATGTAGTTACACATTTTGGCTTTTTATCAACCGCTAATATGACCATGGTCTCTCAGCGAGCACCGTCTGTGAACTGCACTGAGCTACAAGGCATTACTGCCATCTAGGGGCCAGAATGAAAATAACATGTATGGCAGGTAGAGATATTGCATCTCATAAACATAAATCTAATCATAAATGCACCAAATTAACATTGATCACATGTATTAACTATTGGCCTCTTGATTATGCCTGAACTCCAGTCCCAGTGTCTTCTGTATTGGAGCAGAGTTTATTGACCAGTGTGAAGAAAAGGGTCAAGGGAAATGTCAATTTGTTTTCATTCATATTTATCATATCAAGCACCACCTCAACACATGTGAAAAGGGCAGTGTTTCCAATGACATCCGGTGTGTATCATATGATTTTAATCAACTATGACCTTTGGCTACTTTTGTCTACTCATAATTGATTAATAAAATCACGTGATGCACACCAGATGATGGCATCGTAAACACTTCTCCTCATGAATCTTTTTGACTACAAAAGAGAGGAACATGCCTTTTTCAAATATATTGATGTTGGGATGCTCCTGAAGATGATGAATATAGATTTTTAAAATGGTGTAATGTCCCTTCAAATGTGTGAGGTGAGTCATCCCTGAACAGGAGAATGATTTATCATGTGGAAGATAGTCAGTGGTAACGTCTGCAGGACCAGACCCCAGGCCAGTGGATAGAACCCTCATTAATAAAAACATACTCAGGTACAGCCTATGGATGAATTATGTGATGACTTATGTGACCCCCCCCCCCCCCCCCGCTACTTGGAACACGACTAATCCACGACTGGTCTATCGACGTCACCACACAAGGAGGCAAAAACAGTCTTTCCTCCATCGCGACGTCCCTCTAAGGCCCTTCTGCTAGCTTGCTAGCCCCGGCCTGCTAACTGTCTGAATCGCCGTGTCCCCAGCCAACCCAACCATTCACTGGACCCATATGTTCACTTGGCTACGCATGCCTCTCCCTAATATCAATATGCCTTGTCCATTAAAATGTAGAACCAGGAATAGATATAGCCTTTGGTTCACTCCAGACCTGTCTGCCCTTGACCAGCACAAAAACATCCTGTGGCGTTCTGCATTAGCATCAAATAGCCCCCGTCATATGCAACTTTTCAGGGAAGTTAGGAACCAATATACACAGGCAGTTAGGAAAGCTAAGGCTAGGTTTTTCAAACAGAAATTTGCATCCTGTAGTACAAACTCAAAAAAGTTCTGGGACACTGTAAAGTCCATGAAGAATAAGAGCACCTCCTCACAGTTGCCCACTGCACTGAGGCTAGGAAACACTGTCACCACCGATAAATCCACGATAATTGAGAATTTCAATAAGCATTTCTCTATGGCTGGCAATGCTTTCCACCTGGCTACCCCTACCCCGGTCAACTGCCCGGCACCCTCCACAGCAATCCGCCCAAGCCCCCACCATTTCTCCTTCACCCAAATCCAGATAGCTGATGTTCTGAAAGAGCTGCAAAATCTGGACCCCTACAAATCAGCCGGGCTAGACAATCTGGAATCTCTCTTTCTAAAATGATCTGCCGAAATTGTTGCAACCCCTATTACTAGCCTGTTCAACCTCTCTTTCGTATCGTCTGAGATTCCCAAAGATTGGAAAGCTGCCCGCGGTCATCCCCCTCTTCAAAGGGAGAGACACTCTAGACCCAAACAGGTACAGACCTATATCTATCCTACCCTGCCTTTCTAAGGTCTTCGAAAGCCAAGTTAACAAACAGATTACCGACCATTTCGAATCCCACCGTACCTTCTCCGCTATGCAATCTGGTTTCAGAGCTGGTCATAGGTGCACCTCAGCCACGCTCAAGGTCCTAAATGATATCATAACTGCCATCGATAAGAGACATTACTGTGCAGCCGTATTCATCGACCTGGCCAAGGCTTTCGACTCTGTCAATCACCACATTCTTATTGGCAGACTAAACAGCCTTGGTTTCTCAAATGACTGCCTCGCCTGGTTCACCAACTACTTCTCTGACAGAGTTCATTGTGTCAAATCGGAGGGCCTGTTGTCCGGACCTCTGGCAGTCTCTATGGGGGTGCCACAGGGTTCAATTCTCGGGCCGACTCTCTTCTCTGTATACATCAATGATGTCGCTCTTGCTGCTGGTGATTCTTTGATCCACCTCTACACAGACGACACCATTCTGTAAACCTCTGGCCCTTCTTTGGACACTGTGTTAACTAACCTCCAGACGAGCTTCAATGCCATACAACTCTCCTTCCGTGGCGTCCAACTGCTCTTAAATGCAAGTAAAACTAAATGCATGCGCTTCAACCGATCGCTGCCCACACCTGACCGCCCGCCCAGCATCACTACTCTGGACGGTTCAGACTTAGAATATGTGGACAACTACAAATACCTAGGTGTCTGGTTAGACTGTAAACTCTCCTTCCAGGCTCACATTAAGCATCTTCAATCCAAAATTAAATCTAGAATTGGCTTCCTATTTCGCAACAAAGCATCCTTCACTCATGCTGCCAAACATACCCTCGTAAAACTGACCATCCTACCGATTCTTGACTTTGGCGATGTCATTTACAAAATAGCCCCCAACACTCTACTCAACAAATTGGATGCAGTCTATCACAGTGCCATCCGTTTTGTCACCAAAGCCCCATATACTACCCACCACTGCGACCTGTACGCTCTCGTTGGCTGGCCCTCGCTTCATACTTGTCGCCAAACCCACTGACTTCAGGTCATCTACAAATCTTTGATAGGTAAAGCCCCGCCTCATCTCAGCTCACTGGTCACCATAGCAGCACCCACCCGTAGCATGCGCTCCAGCAGGTATATCTCTCTAGTCACCCCCAAAGCCAATTCCTCCTTTGGCCGCCTCTCCTTCCAGTTCTCTGCTGCCAATGACTGGAATGAATTGCAAAAATCACTGAAGCTGGAGACTCATATCTCCCTCACTAGCTTTAAGGACCAGCTGTCAGAGCAGCTCACAGATCACTGCACCTGTACATAGCCCATCTGTAAATAGCCTATCCAACTATCTCATCCCCATACTGTATTTATTTATCTTGCTCCTTTGCACCCCAGTATCTCTACTTGCAAATTCATCTTCTGCACATCAATCAATTGTAAGTCGCTCTGGATAAGAGCGTCTGCTAAATGACTTAAATGTAAATGTAAATGTAATCACTCTAGTGTCTAATTGGTATATTGTAATTACTTCGCCACCATGGCCTATTTATTGCCTTAACTCCCTTTTCTTACCTCATTTGCACACACTGTATATAGACTTTTTCTATTGTATTATTGACTGTATGTTTGTTTATTCCATGTGTAACTGTGTTGTTGTATGTGTCGAACTGCTTTGCTTAATTCTTGGCCAGGTCGCAGTTGTAAATGAGAACTTGTTCTCAACTAGCTTACCTGGTTAAATAAAGGTGAAATAAAAATAAATACAACTTGTCTACAAAATCATATTGCTGTGACTGCTTTCAAATAAAGGTTATTGCAACTTGCACGGTTTTCTCCTTTGCTCACTGACTCCACAAATAACAGGCCAAGGACATCAGCCATTTGTTGAAAATGTCAGGGGCCTGGGGTCAGAAAAAGGAAATAGTGCTCTTCCTTGCCTCAAGACTAAAACACAGTATGATGCAACACAACATTAGCATGGATGAAATCATCAGTAGGGGAAACAACAGCGGTGTTTCTCAACATTTATTTTCAGATGTAATATTAAATCAGAGCACCGTTACTTAAATGTGATGCAATTACATTTTAGTTAGAAGTTAGATTGACAGATATGCTCAAAGAGATTGTAGCAAACAGCAGACAAAAAAAACACAATGATAGTGTACACACACACCATATAAACACAAATATTAACTGAACACTTTGGTACTTTAGCTGCTAAGTATTCTGACTTCAGTCATGTATTTAATATTTCTCTACTAAACCAATTACTACTTAGTTAACTTTTACAATTAGATATGCATAATATTGGCACAAGCTTGTTAAAATAAAATATACCTTTTCATAAAATATATCTTGATTTAAATTCAAATTCTAATCTAATCAAAGTTGCACGTTGCACCTTTAGGGCATTTTTAGCCTGACCAAGTTATAATATCCAGCACTGATATTACACTTATGGAAAAACATATACCTTCTTGCTCATACAAAATATAGAAAAGGAACAGCTTTTACGATTAGAGGTTCTCATATCATAACATGTGCTAAAAGTTGCATTGAAGAAAATGGATGGCATGGCATGCAGTATTGCTGACTGTGGTGCATATATATATATATATATATATATATATATATATATTTATTCCTATTACTATTATAGGCTAGTCAGTAAATGGGTATATATGTAAACATTGGAGATATAGTGTGGGGGGACATCCTGTAAAGAAAGCTGACATGGTTCCTCTAGTCGCTCCCTCCACACAGCTTTAACAGCAGTTTCTTATAGTCCCCTGAAGTGTCTCCCTGTCATAGACAACAAACACATCAACAAACTAGTCCAGAACATCATACTAGAATGCCTAACCTGCTCTATAGCAGTAGCATTATTGGAGGTACTGGTGTGTGTATGAATTTGTGTAGTGATGAGGAGAGATACTTACAGAGATGTCTGTGTAAAGCGACTTGCCATATGTCTTGATGTATTCCTGACGGATATCCAACATGTCCACCTCAGAACGGGTCACCATTATCCGAATCAGGGTTTTGTCCTTGGTCCCGGCCCCCTGAGAAAACACACACACACACACACACACACACACACACAGGACCTTAGCACTTATTTAAAGAGTATACTTATCAGAAGCAATTACTGTAATAACAATGTAATTTCATTGGGACTGGGAAAGTGAAAATGTAGTGAGTGTAAACAGTGTTCACTTATCAGTCGTGGACAGTTTTGTTATTCTGTGCTGTATGTACAGTATGTTGTAATCAGTCCAGACAGACAGACACAGACAGAAACGGGGTGTGTCTTACCTTCATGGCCTTGTAAAGTCTCTCAGCAAAGTAGGCGGGTGTGTTCTTAATACACTTGACTGGAACACGGAGAGAGCAGAGGGTTAGAATGAACCTGAGTAGGCGGGTGTGTTCTTAATACACATGACTGGAACACGGAGAGAGCAGAGGGTTAGAATGAACCTGAGTAGGCGGGTGTGTTCTTAATACACATGACTGGAACACGGAGAGACTGATAACATGGCCCAGTCTGTTTGTGCTACAATGCCAACTCCTTGTCAGTCATTGTCAAGAGCACAAACAGACTTGAGACAAGGTGACTGATACCGTGTGTTGAAGGAAACTCTCAAAAACAAACAAAACTAACGGTTAAAAATGATATGAAAGGATAAAACTGAAAAGATTGTCAAGTCATATCTGAAACCGGAACTTGAAAATACTCTGAGTGTACAAAACATAACAAATATTGAGTTGCACCACCCCCTTTTGCCCGCAGAACAGCCTCAATTCGTCGGGGCATGGACTCTACAAGGTGTCGAAAGTGTTCCACAGGGCTGCTGGCCCATGTTGGCTCCAATGTTTCCAACAGTTGTGACTAGTTGGTTGGATGTCCTTTTGGTGGTGGACCATTCTTTATACACACTGGAAAATGTTAAGCGTGAAAAACCCAGCAGTGTTGCAGTTCTTCACACAAACTGATGTGCCTGGCACCTACTACCATACCCCTTTCAAAAGCCCTTAAATATTTTATTTTGGGTATTCACCCTCTGAATGGCACACATACACAATCCATGTCTCAATTGTCTCAAGGCCTAAAAATCCTTCTTTAACCTGCCTCCTCCCCTTCATCAAAACTGATTGAAGTGGATTTAACAAGTGACATCAATAAGGGATCACGGCTTTCACCTGAATTCACCTGGTCAGTCTATATCATGGAACGAGTTCATAATGTTTTGTATACTCAGTGTATATGAAAATATATGAATGTAGTTTGATAAACACAGTCAGAAGCGTGAAATACATTTTGAAACATCACATCAACATGACTTCTGTACAAACATCATGCACAATGGAACAAGCAAACAACACATCATTACTATGAAGTGTGTATGAAGAGTGAGCATCTCTTGATACAAAGTCAGATAACAACAACGATGTCATCCAGTCAAAAGAATCTAAAAGCAGGTTACTGTACCATTAACCGGAGCAACGATAGCCAAGTGAAGGAAAACAACAACAATTACTCATTCAGACAGCAACAGTGTGACAACTCACATATTACTTTAGCATCTTCTATAACATCTTTTCACAATAAGAATGAGTAAGCTATGGGTGTTAACACCTAAAAAGAAATTCCACGCTACTGTTACGTCAAACCCCATACAGTAATTGGGTGGAACCATTGGTAAAGTTTTTTTTGGTAATCCCCTATACATACATCTGGGCATTTCACTCTGTGTGTGTGTTGTTATGGGTGTGACACAGAGTGTTAGTATGTGTTTGCGTAGAGACGTGTAGGTGTGACCTGCATGGGTGTGTGTTAACCAAAAGGTGTCCTCTTACCCACGGCCACCATTCCACTCTCCAGGTCTCCAGACATTTCTCTGTCGATGCTCTTCTCTAGGTCTCTGCCACACATCTGCTGATACTCATGGAACACTGCACATATGCACACACACACACACACACACACACACAAGGTAGTGGCAAAAGCTATGAATCAAGATGAGCGGACAGCACCAGAGGACTGATATTTCATATACACTCAGTGGGCATCAGGTACCGGGTCAGACCCCTTTTGCCTCCAGAACAGCCTGAATTCCTCGGGGCATGGATTCTACAAGGTGTGGCGTTCAAACGTTGCTCAATTGGTATCAAGGGACCTAACGTGTACCAGGAAAACATTCCCTATGCCATTACACCACCAGCCTGTACCGTTGATACCAGGCAGGATGTGTCCATGGACTCATGCTGCTTACGCCAAATCCTGACTCGGCCATCAGCATGATGCAACAGGAACTGGGATTTGTCAGACCAGGCAATATTTTTTCACTCCTTAATTGTTCAGAGTTGGTGATCGCGTGCCCACTGGAGCTGCTTTTTTTGTAGCTGATAGGAACCCAGTGTGGTCGTCTGCTGCAATAGCCCATCCGTGACAGGGATTGACGAGTTGTGCGTTATGCACACCACTGTTGTACTGCGCTGTTATCTGCCTGTTTGTGGCCAGCATGCTAGCTTGCACGATTCTTGCCATTCTCCTTCGACCTCTCATCAACAAGCTGTTTTCGCCCACAGGACTGCCACTGACTGGATGTTTTTTGTTTGTCCCACAGTTCTCTGTCAACCCTAGACACTGTCGTGCGTGAAAAGCCCAGGAGGGCAGCCGTTTCTGAGATACTGGAACCGGTGCGCCTGACACTGAAGACCATACTATGCTCAGAGTCATTTAGGTCACTAGTTATGCCCATTCTACCGTAGATTCGAACAGTAACTGAATGCTTCAATGCCTGTCTGCTTGCTTTATATAGCAAGCCACGACCACCTTACTCACCGTCTGAAGGAGTGAACCATATTCGTGAACGGGTGGTGTACCTAATAAACTGGCAGGTGAGTGTACATTTAATTGATATTTGACTTCTGTTGTCACAGTACCATTCCTCTCCCCTGTAGTTACCTGCTCTGAGGTGGGGTTTGCTCCTGGCACACAGGATGGCATTGAACTTGGACTCATCTGTTCCCACCTTGTTCTCTCCAGCAGCATATAGGGCCTGGACAGAGGGCACACAATACACACAGGCATCTTTCAATGAGCAGGTAGCGATTTAAAGTATGCCGTGTAGGGTCCTGAGTTTTTCCTGCTCAAATTGAATGAAAAACACCTGTCCCTAAGTATGTTGATGACACAATACAGTATGTAGATTAGACATCACAAGGTTCATTATAGATAAGAAATGGCAATTTACCTGGGCATCTTGTTTGGCTACAGAGATGTCCACTGTCTCTCTTTCATCTCGATTACCCTGAGAGCACAAACACAACACATAATCAGGGCCGGCTGCAGGCAACATAAGCAATCGCTTAGGGACCCCGACTGGAACTGTTGAGAGTTGGAATAGTAGAATACTCAACGTGCAAGTTAGACATTTGGTTGTGCATCAGCAGTTTTTCTCTTGTTTTTTAAGTCACTGACAGTCACTCAATTAACCATGTCAGCTAACAATTAGGTTAGTAAATTAGTCCAGCCAGTTATCTAAACCATGTAGTGTTAATGGCTGAATACTGACCGAACACGCAGGGCCCTGACCTCCAGGGGGCCCCATTGATTTTGTTAGTGACTCTCACTCAGATATCACTAACATGGCATAAGTCATGGCAAAATGTGTAGAATCGCAGGAAATCTGTTACAAAACTGCACAAATGTTTCTCTGAATTGCATGAGTAGAATTGCATGAAATGTGTTATTAAATTGCAAAAATACCTCTCCGCCCCATGGCAAAATGTGTATAACCTGAGAAAGCTTGCATTAAAACTGCAACATTTTCTCTACAACCCATGGCAAAATGTTTAGAGTTGCAGGAAATGTACTTTAAAACAGTATTTTTCTCTCTGCCGTCAAGAGGGGGGCACTCAATTATTTTGCCTGCTTGGTGGGGGGCCCCACAACCAAATCTTGTTTAAGGCTCCCAAAAGACTAGAACCGGCCCTGCACATAATGAATCAAACATCTACAGATGAAGTCGTACGTTTACATACACTTAGGTTGGAGTCATTAAAACTCGTTTTTCAACCACTCCACAAAATTTCTTGTTAACAAACTATAGTTTTGGCAAGTCAGTTAGGACATCTAGTTTGTGCATGCACACAAGTCATTTTCCCAACAATTGTTTACAGACAGATTATTTCACTGTATCACAATTCCAGTGGGTCAGAAGTTTACATAAACTAAGTTGACTGTGCCTTTAAACAGCTTGGAAAATTCCAGAAAACGATGTCATGGCTTTAGAAGCTTCTGATATGCTACTTGACATAATTTCAGTCAATTGGAGGTGTACCTGTGAATGTATTTCAAGGTCTACCTTCAAACTCAGTGCCTGTTTGCTTGACATCATGGAAAAATCTAAATAAATCAGCAAAAACCTCAGAAAATAAATTGTAGACCTCCACAAGTCTGGTTCATCATTGGGAGCAATTTCCAAATGCCTGAAGGTACTACGTTCATCTGTACAAACAATAGTACGCAAGTATAAACACCATGGGACCACGCAGCTGTCATACCACTCAGGAAGGAGACGCGTTCTGTCTCCTAGAGATGAACCTACCTTGGTGCGAAAAGTGCAAATCAATCCCAGAACAACAGCAAAGGACCTTGTGAAGATGCTGGAGGAAACAGGTACAAAAAAATATCTATATCCACAGTAAAACGAGTCCTACATTGACATAACCTGAAAGGCCGCTCAGCAAGGAAGCAGCCACTGCTCCAAAACCACCATAAAAAAGCCAGACTACGGTTTGCAACTGCACACTGGGGCAAAAATTGTACTTTTAGGAGAAATGTCCTCTGGTCTGATGAAACAAAAATAGAACTGTTTGGCCATAATGACCATTGTTATGTGTTGTGGAAAAAGGAAAAAGGGGGAGGCTTGCAAGCCGAAGAACACCATCCCAACCGTGAAGCACCGGGTGGCAGCATATTGTTGTGGGGGTGCTTTGCTGCAGGAGGGACTGGTGCACTTCACAAAATAGATGGCATCATGAAGGAGGAACAATATGTGGATGTATTGAAGCAACATCGCAAGACATCAATCAGGAAGTTAAAGCTTGGTCGCAAAAGGGTCTTCCAAATGGACAATGACCCCAAGCATACTTCCAAAGTTGTGGCAAAATGGCTTAAGGACAACAAAGTCAAGGTATTGGAGTGGCCATCACAAAGCCCTGACCTCAATCCTATAGAAAATCTGTGGGCAGAACTGAAAAAGCGTGTGCGAGCAAGGAGGCCTACAAACCTGACTCAGTTACACCAGCTCTGTCAGGAGGAATGGGCCAAAATTCACCCAACTTATTCCAGGAAGCTTGTGGAAGGCTACCTGTAACGTTTGACCCAGGTGCAACATTTAAAGGCAATGCACCAAATACTAATTGAGTGTTTTTAAACTTCTGACCCACTGGGAATGTGATGAAAGAAATAAAAGCTGAAATAAAAATCACTCTCTCTACTATTATTCTGACATTTCACATTCTTAAAATAAAGTGCTGATCCTAACTGACCTAAAACAGGGAATTTTTTTATAGGATTCAATGTCAGGAATTGTGAAAAACTGAGTTTAAATGTATTTGGCTAAGGTGTATGTAAACCTCCGACTTCAACTGTATGTATTCCTATGTATTTCTAATGTATACATTATTCTACATCTATGGGCCATAGGCTGTACCTGGGCCAGAGAGATGAGGAGTCTACGGAAGTGTCCTGAGGTGTCCCCACTGATGGCATCTTCCAGTGACTTCTTATTCTCTGAAATAACACACACAGCTTTCTTACACAGCACAGTACAGAGCAGTACACTACTCATATTTATTTCAAAGGTTTTTTCCTCAACGCTATTTGTAGTCCCTGTAGTGTGTGTCTACCTGAGGAACTTACCGGTCTTGTAGACCATGTTGATCTCTCTGATCTCTGCGTTGGAGCGAGAGGACAGGATCTCTATCAGACAAGCCTCGTCTGTCCCTGCACCCTGTCAGAACATACAGTAGAGAACAGTTGGTAGGTTTACGACATGAATATCACTATTTCTCTGTTCGTTAAACTAGTTTAGCTAGTTGTGTCAAACACAAAACAAAAACATTCCACTTGTTTGCATGTACGAACGCAAACACACACACACACACACACAGGCTAAGAGAGAATATCCATGTCAGTGATTATGAAAACCCTTTCACAAACCTTAATGGCCTCTTTGAGTTCGTATGCATCAAGCTGGGCTGGGGTCTTCAACATGGCCAGCACCAGCTTCTCAAAGTTCCCTGACAGCTCTGACTTCAGATCCTTAACCAGATCCTAGGAAGGTAAGGGGATACAAGCTTGGTATAATTCAATGCTAACCAAGTAATTATTGAGTTGGGCTGGTGCTCAGCGGTACAGAGAACAAGCACTTTCCCTGTTCTATAACTTAAATATCGGCACCGTCATTTTCTGTACTGCTTGAGTACTGGCACCTCTTTTAGAATATTGGTTGTAAAATATGATAAGTAACAGCAAATATATAGAAAGAGTACCGGTACCCAAAATGAGTGGCGGGACCTACTTCAGTCCACTTCAAGCATTAATGCTATCTGTGTTCAACTGCTGTGTTCCGGGTACTGCTATAATGGGGTCTGAGGGAATCAAGTCCTCCAGCTATGTCGTTTACTGGCAGAACCATCAGCTGCTGTTCAGATATACCCTCTGACCCTCCGTGACCCTCACATATTCAGATCATTGTATGATGCTGTAACACTCATTATATTCATTTGTTCCATAATAACAACTTAGATAAATAAAGTATCACGTTTTTAAATGTAACTGTATTACCTTTCCGTAGGAAGTTTTGAAGGCCGCGAGCATGGGAACACGCTGTATGTTTGAGCGACTCCCTAGCAGGTCTATGATGGCCTGTTCATCAGTACCTGTAGGACAAGTTCCCTGTCAGAACACATATTCAAAACTGCCCATCCATTTCTCTTCATTAGTTTATAACATCATTTTTTTACTAGTATAGCTAAGCAAATATCATTACCATGTCTTCATACATAATTAAGTCATTCAAAGACTGGGGCTCAATGATAGAAGGCAATGTAATTGCTAGTGTTGAATTTACCTATCCATTCCTTTCAGATCTACACAAGTGCGTATTGTATAAGGTTACTGACAAGGGGTTGTTTCTGGACAGGGCCTATTCTCCCGTGACATCTGGCCATTACCCATGTAATATTTGTTTCTGGTTCCAAGATTAGATAGGGCTTAATGTATGCTCGGCCCTTATTTATGTGCTCTCTGACACCTGGAGTCAGAAGACAGGAGACAATGCCAAAGGACTAGTCAGCCCTTCCCCCCTCCAAGGGGCCAAAATGTTTCTCTCTGTTACAGTATTCAGAAGACTGACTATTGAATGTGACTGAATAATACTATAGTATCCATGTTTGGTATACATCTGAAACGTGTTCACTGAGGATAACTCTGATGCTAACTATGTGCATGTATGATCTCTGTGGTTACTTGTATCTGTACAGGGTGAAATCTGAATTAATATATGCAAAAAGGTTTTAAAGGTCCTCTCAGGAATTCTGTCATATTTACACTGGTCTCATCCCACCACAGAAGCATTTAAATGCTGTGACACCCTGCGGAGATTGGGCCTTGGTGGTCAGGTTACACTGTAAACTTTGTATCGCTTGATTGATCAAAGGTGATTGGATCTGGGTTGAAAGGATACACCTTCAGATGTTATAAATGGAATGAAATGCCTTTGTTCTGTGTCTTATCCTGTACCCAGTCCATGGAGGAAATTTGTATGATCAATTCTCATTTCCTCGGCTTCTAGGCCTCGGGCTAGTAAGCATCTCTTTGTCCATGCTTTGCCTTGTAAGTTAACCTGAGAATCTATACTACCGGTCAAAAGTTTTACAACACCTACTCATTCAAGAGTTTTAATTTATTTTTGATATTTTCTACATTGTAGACTAATAGTGAAGACATCAAAACTATGAAATAACACATATAGAATCATGTAGTAACCGAAAGTGTTAAACAAATCTAAATATATTTTATATTTGAGATTCTTCAAATAGCCACCCTTTGCCTTGATGACAGCTTTGCACGCTCTTGGCATTCTCTCAATCAGCTTCATTTTAAATGTTTTAAATATAAAATACATTTTGATTTACTTAACACTGTTTTAGTTACTATATGATTCCATATGTGTTATTTCATAGTTTTGATGTCTTCACTATTATTCTAGAATGTTGTAAATAGTCAAAATAAAGAAAAACCCTTGAATGAGTATTCTAAAACTTTTGACCGGTAGTGTATATGCCTACAATAATGCTTTGTTAATGTCAGTATAACCTTGTACCTTAAGCTTTATGTCTTGTATGTCAACCCATTCATTTTACAGTTATGAAATAATACTTGCTTTGATATTCGCTTCCCATGACCATTCCTTAGTCAGCTAAACGCATTATACTCGATTGCACATGGTTCAATTGTAGTCTTTTGCATATTGCTAATTATCTTTGAGTCAGATAAACATTTTATTGGCCAATTGCTTAGTCTTATTACGAGTCACATGTGAGGTATTTATAATATCATACACACTGTATATACAAATGTCAAATATTGCTGGCCACTACATTAACTCAATCACTGGACCAATGTATAAAAGGTTAGGGGTTGTTTCTGGACAGGGTCTAACTCACTCACGAGACTCCAGTATAAGGGGTTAGAGGCTGTTTCTGGACTGGGCCTATTTAACCAACTCACCAAAGCCCTTCATGGCTTTCCTCAGAACCTCCACATCTCTCAGTGGGTCTGCTCCTGGAAAATCCTTGATGGTTCCCCGGAATCCTCTCTGAAAGAAAAGGGATATTAATCCAGAATGTAACCTGATTGCTTTACACTGTCAGTGTTATTTGCCAGTAAAACTCCTGGCAAAATCTCTTATAATTGACATCTCAAGAAGAGTAAGAAAATGATAGAAGCCCAATCAATATTAGTGCAGAACATTTAGGTATTCAAGTTTAAAACCTTGGATAAAGTATGGACCCTTAACCAGATGTATACCTGTCCTAAAATGGTCTTTTGAAGGACTATTGTCACCAATAGGGTTAAATCTTTCCAGTGTATCTTACATTGATGGCAGGAGAGACGGGAATGGCTCCACCTCCAGGCATGGACGGGTTGGGCGACGGGGCTTGAGGATACACTGGCATGGGCTGATTAGGCGCTGGTCCTCCTCCGTAACCAGGCATGGAGGGGTTGGGTGAGGGTGCCCGTGGGTAGCCAGGCATGGGCTGGCCTGGATAGCCCATGCCTGGGCCTTGAGGCTGGGGCATCTGCCCTCCTGGCTGTGGGTACATACCATAGGGCTGTTGGTTATGGGGCTGGGGGGCAGGGTGGGGGTATCCACCAGGGCAGAACATGGCTGCGGAGATCGGGTTGGCATGTGATTGGAGCAGAAGTGGGCATCCAATAAAATGTGCAGGAAGCAGATTGGTTTAAACCAATCTGCAAGCAAAGCTGTTTTGTAGATAATCAATGATGTATTATAGATGTTGATTAAACATCTGCTTTAGTTTTTTTAATAAAGGGAAAATAAAAGACAATGCAAAAAAGAAATGATACAAAACATGGAGTTGAGGGATTACAACAGTGAAAGAGAAGGTTGCAACAAATGATTATGTTTTTGAAGCACTATCTTAGCTAATAAACATGAGCTACATTATTTTAGTCATGAGAGAGAGACTATTAAGGAAGGTTAACAAGAAAGCTGCAACATAGATAGATATGAGAAAAAGATGACCGGGGTAAAAAGTCTTATCGGTCAATAATTGGGTTGTGATTTCCATTATTGGCCATGCAATTCATGGGGGGGGGGGGGGGGGGGTTGTACTGTATTTTCATGCCAGACTTACCATGGCTGGGAGATTGCCTGCGTTGAATCCAGGGTTGGACAGATTATCAAGACCAAAGGTGGGGAAACCAGCACCACCTCCCCAACTATCTGTATCAGATTACATAGATGGGCATGCCACTAAACTGTTTATGGCAAATCACTGACAAATTGCTATGTACTATTACTACTGTTTTACAACAGTTTGGACTGTTTTGCTTTGATGTTGTGGTTGTATATGATTGTAGTCAACCAATCAAGTAATTGATTAATCAATCAATCAATAAATCCTTCAATCAGCTGTTACCAGAAACCAGAAGATAATTGTTATGTTTTAAATAGAACATAGAAAGTGCTTAAACTTCATACTAGAGAAGTTTTAACAAATATCTGGTATTGCTGCTAGGGCAGAGAGGTAAAGAAATGGGTCAGTATTAAATTGGCTTTGGAATGAAACACCAGGACTAGCAATAAACACACTTGCCAATTCTAGTCAGCAGAGTGATACTCACGGCTCACAGAATGCGAGTACTATGTGAGTCACAAGTTGGTCTGTGAGTGTTGTCTCTCAGCACAGCGAAGGTTGTTTAGAGAATAATAAAACATATAAAAAAACATGCTGTATGTGCATATATTAGGCATATAATGATCTGTTGTCCTGACGCCTTACCTGCTGGGGGTATGGCTGGGTACCCTCCAGCTCCAGGCTGTGGTGGATAGCCACCAGCCTGTGGGGGGTAGCCACCTGCCTGGGGTGGGTAACCTCCTGCCTGAGGTGGGTAACCTCCTGCCTGGGGTGGGTAACCTCCTGCCTGAGGTGGGTAACCTCCTGCCTGAGGTGGGTAACCTCCGGCTTGGGGTGGGTAGGCGCCCGGCTGAGGGGGATAGCCTCCGGCTTGGGGTGGGTATCCTGGATAACTCATGGTTTATGGTCTGAAATATGGTAAAATATCGAAATGTAAGGCCTATTTTTTATGTGTAAATGCATTCTGTTCAGAGTTTTTCTGTTCCGGGTTAAGTTATGATGACAGGAAAATGCAGTGGGCCACACCCCTCTCCATAGGGTTTACCTGGGGAGAAGAAACATGGCTAAATTCCTCAGGATGACCCATTAAGCATGAATGAATCGTGATTTCCTTGGCTGATGGTTTAATTTTTAACAAGGTCAATTTATGGGTAAGTGTGTATAAATGGAACAACTACATACATGAAATTGAGTATTTTCCTGAAGTTTACAACAAGTAAACTCAGAAATAATATTTTTGGGACACATACAGTGCCTTCAGAAAGTATTAATACCCCTTAACTTATTCCACATTTTGTTGTGTAACAGCCGGAATTCAAAATATAATTTTTTTCTCACCCATCTACAGACAATACCCCATAATGACAAAGTGAAAACACTTTAGACATTCTGCACATTTATTGAAAATGAAATACAGAAATCTATCATTTACATAAGTATTCACACCCCTGAGTCAATACATGTTAGAATCACCTTTGGCAGCGATTACAGCTGTGAGTCTCAGAGATTTTCACACCTGGATTGTACAATATTTGCACATTATTATTATTTTTTTTATTCTTCAAACTCTGTCAAGTTGGTTGTTGATCATCGCTAGATGGACATTTTCAAGTCTTGCCATAGATTTTCAAGCCGATTTAAGTCAAAACTGTAACTAGGTCACTCAGGAACATTCAATGACGTCTTAGTATGCAGCTCCAGTGTATATTTGGCCTTGTGTTTTCAGTTATTGTCCTGCTGAAAGGTGAATTCCTCTCCCAGTATCTGTTGGAAAGCACACTGAAATGTTTTTCTGAAGGATTTTGCCTGTGCTTCGTTCTATTCCGTTTCTTTTTATCCTAAAAAAAACTCCCTAGTCCTTGCCGATGACAAGAATAACCATAACATGATTCAGCCACCACCATGCTTGAAAATATGAAGTGGTGCTCAGTGATGCATTGTGTTGGATTTGCCACAAACATAATGCATTGTATGCTTCACAGTTTTACTTTAGTTCCTTATTGCAAACAGGATACATGTTTTGGAATATTTTTTATTCTGTACAGGCTTCATTCTTTTCACTCTGTCATTTAGATTAGTATTGTTGAGTAATTACAATGTTGTTAATTTGTCCTCAGTTTTCTCCAATCACAGCCATTGAACTCTGCAACTGTTTTAAAGTCACCATTGGCCTCATGGTGAAATCCCTGAGCAGTTTCCTTCGTCTCCAGCAACTGAGTTAGGATGGACGCCTGTATCTTTGTAGTGACTGGGTGTATTGATACACCATCCAAAGTGTAATTATTAACTTCATGCTCAAAGGGATTTTCAATGTCTGCTTTTTTTGTTTTTACCCATCTACCAATAGGTGCCCTTCTTTGAGAAGCATTGGAAACCCTCCCTCATCTTTGTATTTAAATCTGTGTTTGAAATTCACTGCTCGACTGAGGGACCTTACAGATAATTATAAGGGGGGGGTTCTGGGGGATTTCCCCCAGAATATTTTAGACAGCTTTTTTCTACAATTCTAGTGGGAATCCATATTTATGAAGAGAACCACAGTGGGAATCCATATTTATGAAGAGAACCACAGTGGGAATCCATATTTATGAAGAGAACCACAGTGGGAATCCATATTTATGAAGAGAACCACAGTGGGAATCCATATTTATTAAGAGAACACAACAATTTTTGGGGTTTTGCTACAATAAATTACACTATATATACAAAAGTATGTGGACACCCCTTCAAATTTGTGGATTTGGCTATTTCAGTCACACCTGTTGCTGACAGGTGTTTAAAATCGAGCACACAGCCAGGCAATCTCCATAGACAAACATTGGCAGTAAAATGGCCTTACTGAAGAGCTCAGTGACTTTCCACCTTTCCAACAAGTCAGTTTGTAAAATGCGTGCCCTGCTAGAGCTACCCCAGTCGACTGTAAGTTCTGTTATCATGAAGTGGAAACGTCTAAGGAGCAACAACAGCTCAGCTGCAAAGTGGAAGGCCACACAAACATGGCTGGTGAAGCGTTGGTTATAAATGTATTGCATCTGAGCACCTAGAGTGTGTGGCTCTCCTTTTCTTTTTCAAGTGTTCTACTCCGCTAGCCAGCACCTTGCCTAAACCAGTGTGCATTTCTTTCGTCTCCAGGCCACACAAGCTCACAGAACAGGACAGTCGAGTGCTGAAGCGTCTGTCCTCAGTTGCAACATCAGCACAAGAACTGTTCATCGGGAGCTTCATAAAATGGGTTGCCATGGCCGAGCAGCCGCACACAAGCCTAATATCACCATGTACAATGTCAAAAGTCGGCTGGAGGGGTGTAAAGCTCGCTGCCATTGGAATCTGGAGCAGTGGAAACGCCTTCTCTGGAGTGATGAATCACGCTTCACCATCTGGCAGTCCGACGGATGAATCTGGGTTTGGCGGATGCCAGTAGAATGCTACCTGCCCCAATGCATAGTACCAACTGTAAAGTCTGGTGGAGGAGGAATAATGGTCTGGGGCTGTTTTTCATGGTTCGGGCTAGGCCCCTAAGTTCCAGTGAAGGGAAATCTTAACACTACAGCATACAATAACATTCTGGACGATTCTGTGCTTCCAACTTTGTAGCAACAGTTCGGGTTAGGCCCTTTATCGTTTCACAATGCAAGGTCCATACAGAAATGATTTGTCAACAATTGGCTCAGCTTCTTCTGGGTTAGAGGAGGGTTTGACACGCCGGGATGTCCTTATCCCATCGCGCTCCAGCAACTCCTTGTGGCATGCCGAGCGCATGTAAGCTGACTTCGGTCGCCAGCTGTACGGTATTTCCTCTGACACATTGGTGTGGCTGACTTCCGGGTTAAGCGTGCAGTGTGTCAAGAAGCAGTGCGGTTTGGCAGGGTCGTGTTTCGGAGGATGCACGGCTCTCGACCTTCGCCTTTCCTGAGTCCGTACGGGAGTTGCTGTGATGGGACGAGACTGTAACTACCAATTGGATATCAAAAAATAAATTTAAAAAAATGATTTGTTGAGATTACTGTGGAAGAACTTGACTGTCCAGTACAGAGCCCGGACCTCAACCCTGGCTGAATATAACAAAGTCCCGTGAGCAATGTTACAACATCTAGTGGAAAGCCTTTCCAGAAGAGTGGAAGCTGTTTAGCAGCAAGGGGGGGACCAACTCCACATGAATGCCCATGTTTTTGGAATGAGATGTTCAACAAGGAGGTGTCCACATACTTTTGGTCATTTTGAAAACGTGTTTTAATAATTAGATGACTAATCTATTCCCTTCCCTGAAAATCCCACCCCCAATAATTAATTGACAGGTTTGAAACCCTACCTACCCTGTGACTCACAAACATACCACCCCGTTCCCTGAAAATCCCACCCATCGTGATCGATTGACCAGTCTGAAACCCTACTGACTCTGTGACTCTCACAAATATCCTGCCCCTGCCCTGACAGTCCCACCAACAGTGATCAGTTGACAGGCTGTTAAGAATGTTAAGAATGTGGCCAGGATAACGCACGACAATGAGGAAATGAAATCGGTAATGTGAGGAATAATATTGTTTTTCCCAATAAGGATTTGAATTGTGTACTTGAAAGGTTAAAAAGCATTGTTAAATTGCACATTACGTTTTCATATTCTTTCTATCACAAATAATGCTATCACAATAATGTAGTACAATTACAAATGTGAACTTTGACTTATCTTTTAACAATTTTATTTTTCAATATGGTAAGAACTGTCAACTTGAAAATGCAAACTGGAGCATTTAAATTTGGTCTTTGATTATGTTCACATAAAAATAATATAACTTTATTATTATTATTATTATTATTATTGCACATGGTCTGCGGTTTTGAGGCCGGTTGAACGTAATGCCAAATTCTCTAAAATGACGTTGAAGGCGGCTTATGGTGGATAAATGAACATAAAATTCTCTGGCAACAGCTCTGGCGGACAATCTGCAGTCAGCATGCCCATTTTATAATTAACCTTTATTTAACTAGGCAAGTCAGTTAAGAACAAATTCTTATTTACAATGACGGCCTACAGGGGAACAGTGGGTTAATTGCCTTGTTCAGGGGCAGAATGACAGATTTCTACCTTGTCAGCTCGGGGATTCAATCCAGCAACCTTACGGTTACTGGCCCAACACTCTAACCACTAGGATATCTGCCGCCCCAGATTGCATGCTCCCTCAAAACTTGAGACATCTGTGGCATTGTGACAAAACTGCACATTTTAGAGTGGCCTTTTATTGTCCCCAGCACAAGGTGCACCTGTGTAATGATACTGTTTAATCAGCTTCCTGATATGCCACACCTGGCAAAGAAGAAATGCTCAATAACAGAGATGTAAACAAACTTATGCACAAAATTTGAGAGACATTTCTGAGATATTTTATTTCAGCTCATGAAACATGGGACCAACACTTTACATGTTGCCTTTAGATTTTTGTTCAGTGTATATTGCCAAGTTATCATTAGCCTACTCATTGTGTAACTATTATTACTTGTATTATTACGTGTTTTACTTTTCTATCATTTCTCTATTTCTTTCTCCCTGCATTGTTGGGAACGGCCGAAAGTAAGCATTTCACTGTTAGTCCACACCTGTTGTTTACAAAGCATAAGCAGGAACACAATTTGATTTGTAACCGCGGTTCGGCAATGGTGCACTGCTGAGCTCGCATATGGGGCTCAGCCAGGACCATTACCTTTGTAACCGCATAAAAAACATTTTACCAATGTGATTTAACCAATTGAAGTTGGAAAATAGAAAAATAAAAAAATGCAGTATGGTGTTAAATGCCTGTAAACCGCTTGTGGAGGAAAATTACACTTTTATACTTTTTCATTATACCACAACGTTGTTGAATACTCGTTTCTGATTGGCTAGAAGGGCATTCAATAATGGACATTGAAACCAGATAACGGGACAGTTGGAAAAGTTATCGGGACACCTTGCAATCATGACGCAATATGCGCCTACACATACATGCAGACCTTACTTGCTACAACGTCATAGAAAGCTAAACCAACAACTACACAAATTGAAATTATATACATTGTAAACGCTGGTCCAACGAGGAACAAAAACGTATTGATTTGTTTTTGCAGAGACCATCGATTGATGACCTAACGTGGTGAGTGATGAACATGAATGTCTCTGGTCCCTCAAGTCCCTATGCTGTCAAATCCTTCCACATGTTTCTAGTTTGACCAGCTGTTTTCAGGAACGGGCGTCCCCCATTATTTCCAAGGTAATGTACAGAACGTCGGCGTTTATCCCTTACATTTCATATTGCTTCTAGCCTAGCATTTGATTTCCAACAGTGATGGTTTGTATAAATCTTGCTCTGACCTCGGAAACAATGTTTCACTTTTGAAATTTGATCTCGCCCCAGTAACGTTACAGAGAATGCTGTGCCAGAACGAGATAAACTTTTCTGATTCAGGCGAAATCATGCAACACTATTATCATATATGCAATTAAATGGAAATAAAAACCTATTGTCAAAAATTGAGCGTTTACTGCCCTTCCAGCTGTAGTTTGTAACTTTAGTTGGCTAAGTGGGAAGACGTTAGCCAGCCTGCTGCATAGCAACCAATGTTTTGCACAGATTAAAATATTTTGTTTTTTGTCCACAGATGGAAGGGTGAAATAGTATAGATTTGCAGAACACATTGTCTAACAATTTGCATAACGCATTACAGGCATCACAAGCATAGCTATGTAAATTCCGTGACAGTGAAGCTTTTGTGATTGGACAGTAAGCATACTGGCGATTGACAGAAAGCAGGACGCACTACAGGCATTACAAGCATAGCTATGTAAATTAAGTGACATTTGCATTCTAGGCATTGTTCTTGACCCTGATTCAAATTGCCTATTTTGGCACAGTGTTTCTGAGACTATAAGTGGGTGCTAACCCTGCTCCGGAGCTGGGCCAGCTAACCCTGGGTTGGTGCTAGCCCACTTTAGAATGTGCAAGTGTGAACACTCACTTAGCCCTGGGCTGGTAAAGTGTGAACACGCCTTGAATTTGCTCGTGGTGCACACAGTTCAAATTATATGTAACACCATAGGACATAAAACAATTATACAAATTTAACAACAGCACAACAAAATATATAATTGTATTTTGCAGTTGCCTTTTCAATTTAAACACCAGTGATGCATCTAGTGATTTCTAACTGCACTGAACCAAATCAGTGGTGCATCTTGTGATTTCTAACTGCACTGAACCAAATCAGTGGTGCATCTAGTGATTTCTAACTGCACTGAACCAAATCAGTGGTGCATCTAGTGATTTCTAACTGCACTGAACCAAATCAGTGGTGCACTGGAGCAAAGCAAAACTTTGAGTGGGCAAAACCATTCATCTTGAGGTGACTGGGGAGTGGGTGCAAAATACAATCTGTTAATTTTTATATCATATATAAAATTCACATATCTATTTTAATACAGACTAGCTCAAAACATTGCTAATAATTGAAAATGACAAATTACCCAATGGATCATGATAATTTTCTGGTAAAAAAATGTGGAATGCCAGAACATAAGTTTGCACCCCTATTTTGAAAGTGGGGTGTTTGTTGCATTGCTCAGACACGTACAGTGGCAAGAAAAAGTATGTGAAACCTTTGGAATTATCTGGATTTCTGCATAAATTGGTCATAAAATTAGATCTGTTCATCTAAGTCACAACAACTGACAAACACAGTCTGCTTAAACTAATAACACACAAAATATATTGAATACATAATTTCAACATTCAGAGGGTAGGTTGGAAAAAATATGTGAACCCCAAGGCTAATGACTTCTCCAAAAGATAATTGGAGTCAGGAGTCAGCTAACCTGGAGTACAATCATTGAGACGAGATTGGAGATGTTGGTTAGAGCTGCTCTGCCCTATAAAAAAAAACACTCACAAAATGTGAGCTTGCTATTCACAAGAAGCATTACCTGATGTAAACCATGCCTCGAACAAAATATATCTCAGAAGACTGAAGATTAAGAATTGTTGACTTGCATAAAGCTGGAAAGGGTTACAAAAGTATCTCTAAAAGCGTTGATGATCATCAGTCCACAGGAAAGACAAATTGTCTATAAATGGAGAACTGTCCTGCAAAGGAGTGGCTGTCCTGCAAAGAAGACTGCTAGAGCACAGCACAGAATGCTCAATGAGGTTAAGAAGAATCCTAGAGTTTCAGCTAAAGACTTACAGAAATCTCTGGAACATGCTAACATCTCTGTTGACGAGTCTATGATATGTAAAACACTAAACAAGAATGATGTGCATGGGAGGACACCACGAAAGAAGCCACTGCTGTCCAAAAAAAACATTGCTGCACGTCTGAGGTTCGCAAAATAACATCAAGATGTTCCACAGCACTACTGGCAAAATATTCTGTGGACAGATGAAACTAAAGTTGAGTTGTTTGGTAGGAACACACAACACAATGTGTGGAGAAAAAAAAAGGCACAGCACACCAACATCAAAGTCTCATCCCAACTGTAAAGTATGGTGAAAGGGGCATCATGGTTTGGGGCTGCTTTGCTGCCTCAGGGCCTGGACAGCTTGCTATCATCGACAGAAAAATGAATTCCGAAGTTTATCAAGACATTTTGCAGGAGAATATTATTGTGTCTGTCCACCAATTGAAGCTCAACAGAAGTTGGGTGATGCAACAGGACAATGACCCAAAACACAGAAGTAAATGAACAACAGAATGGCTTCAACAGAAGAAAATACGCCTTCTGGAGTGGCCCAATCAGAGTCCTGACCTCAACCCGATTGAGATGCTGTGGCATGACCTCAAGATAGCGGTTCACACCAGACATCCCAAGAATATTGCTGAACTGAAACAGTTTTGTGGATGGTCCAAAATTCCTCCTGACTGTTGTCCGCAACTACAGAAAACTTTTGGTTGAGGTTATTGCTGCCAAAGTAAGGTCAACCAGTTATTAAAACCAAGGGTTCACATACTTGTTCCACCCTGCACTGTGATTGTTTACACTGTGTGTTCAATAAAGACATGAAAACATATGATTGTTTGTGTGTTATTAGTTTAAGCAGACTGTGTTTGTCTATTGTTAGATGAAGATCAGATCAAATTGTATGACCAGGTAAGTCCAGGTAATTCCAAAGGGTTCACATACTTTTTCTTGCCACTGTATGGTTCCATGGAGGTATTCCTTCTCATCATTTGCATTTTAGTGACAGTGGAAAGAATGACAGACTGTTTTTTGTATTTGAATAGGAACACAGTTCTAGGTCAAGGGCCTGTTCCGGAGGATGTAAAGTCAGCCCACTGACATTTACTCCTGAGGTGCTGACCTGTTGCACCCTCGACAACTACTGTGATTATTATTATTATTATTATTATTTGACCCTTCTGGTCATCTATGAACATTTGAACATCTTGGCCATGTTCTGTTATAATCTCCACCCAGCACAGCCAGAAAAGGACTGGCCACCCCTCATAGCCTGGTTCTTCTCTAGGTTTCTTCCTAGGTTCTGGTCTTTCTAGGGAGTTTTTCCTAGCCACCGTGCTTCTACACCTGCATTGCTTGCTGTTTTAGGCTGGGTTTCTGTACAGCACTTTGAGATATCAGCTGATGTAAGAAGGGCTTTATAAATAAATTTGATTTGATTTAAAGTTATAGAATGTTCAGATAGTCATAACTGTTCTACACCATACATTTACGTCTGTCAGATAGAGAATAGGGAATCATGTCAGCTCTATTCATTGGATTTCATGTCACTGACTACACCCAAGGTGTGCCAACATAAAAAGCACATTCAGTACAAAGTTCAGCAGGGGTGTCAAACAAATTTTATAGTATAATATTTATGGATTTAAGGACTACATAACTGTTATTACACCGTCACCCATTTAATCTAGATTCTTAGAAAGAAAGTGCCATCTATAACAAAAAGGGTACTTTGGCTGTTCCCATAGGAGAACCTTTTAATTAACCCCTTTTGGGTTCCATGTAGAACCCTTTCCACAGAGGGTTCTACATGAAACCCAAAAGAGTTCAACTTGGACCCAAAAAGGGTTCTACCAGGAACCAAAAAGGGTTCTCTTATGGGGACAGTCACAGAACCATTTTTTCTAGGAGTGTACCGCACACAAGTCTTAGACCACAACCTAAAATTAAACTAAAAGAGAAAGCCAAAGTCCAAACACCAGAGGCTAAAGCAATCAACCATGCTTCTCATTTATCTAACCTATCTACAACTAATACTAATTTCAACACAAATGCATTTCTCTTTCTCCTATCAGTGGCCTGAGGTCTATAGATTTCAAGTAAACACGCAACAGTGTAATACAGGAGTGAAATTGTGACACAAAGACTTCAACATAAGAAACCAAAGCATTTGACCAGGACACAAGCTCAGCATACTCACCAAAGCCCATAGGCTATTAACATCCTGTATAATAATCAAACCACAAATCAGTGGCAAATACAGCCTAAATTAAGAAACAGGCTACCAACTGGAACACAATCGCTCTGATAAATTAGAATGAAATGTGGCACCTTTTTATTGATCAAATGTAAGGAACGTTACACATGTATACAGATCTGTGTATAAATATAAGTAGCCATATGGGATCCATATGTGTAAGGCCCTGTAAAGCACACAAATGTTTTCTGGGCGAATGGGAGTAGGTCTTGTGCTGAAGTGTGTGGGCATATTCCCCATGTTCAATATAGAGGTTGACCGATTAATCGGCATGGCCGATTGGCCAATTAATTAGGGCCGATTTCAAGTTTCAAGGGCCTGTTGTCCGGACCTCTGGCAGTCTCTATGGGGGTGCCACAGGGTTCAATTCTCGGGCCGACTCTCTTCTCTGTATACATCAATGATGTCACTCTTGCTGCTGGTGATTCTTTGATCCACCTCTACGCAGACGACACCATTCTGTATACCTCTGGCCCTTCTTTGGACACTGTGTTAACTAACCTCCAGATGAGCTTCAATGCCATACAACTCTCCTTCCGTGGCCTCCAACTGCTCTTAAATGCAAGTAAAACTAAATGCATGCTCTACAACCGATCGCTGCCCGCACCTGCCCGCCCGTCCAGCATCACTACTCTGGACGGTTCTAACTTAGAATATGTGGACAACTACAAATATCTAGGTGTCTGGTTAGACTGTAAACTCTCCTTCCAGACTCACATTAAACTTTTCCAATCCAAAATGAAATCTAGAATCGGCTTCCTCTTTCGCAACAAAGCATCCTTCATCCATGCTGCCAAATATACCCTCGTAAAACTGACCATCCTACCGATCCTCGACTTCCGCGATGTCATTTACAAAATAGCCTCCAACACTCTACTAAAAAAATTGGATGCAGTCTATCACAGTGCTATCCGTTTTGTCACCAAAGCCCCATATACTACCCACCACTGCGACCTGTACGCTCTCGTTGGCTGGCCCTCGCTTCATACTCGTCGCCAAACCCACTGGCTCCAGGTCATCTACAAGTCTCTGCATGGTAAAGCCACGCCTTATCTCAGCTCACTGGTCACCATAGCAGCACCCACCCATAACACGCACTCCAGCAGGTATATCTCACTGGTCACCCCCAAAGCCAATTCTTCCTTTGGTCGCCTCTCCTTCCAGTTCTCTGCTGCCAATGACTGGAACAAACTGCAAAAATCACTAAAGCTGGAGACTCATATCTCCCTCACTAGCTTTAAGCACCAGCTGTCAGAGCAGCTCACAGATCAGTGCACCTGTACACAGCCCATCTGTAAATAGTCCATCCAACTACCTCGTCCCCATACTGTATTTATTTATCTTGCTCCTTTGCACCCCAGTATTTCTACTTGCACATTCATCTTCTGCACATTCTACCATTCCAGTGTTTAATTGCTATATTGTAATTACTTCACCACCATGGCCTATTTATTGCCTTACCTACCTTATCCTACCTCATTTGCACATGCTGTATATAGACTTTTTCTACTGTATTATTGATTGATGTTTGATTATTCCAGGTGTAACTTTGTGTTGTTGTATGTGTTGAACTGCTTTGCTTTATCTTGGCCAGGTCGCAGTTGCAAATGAGAACTTCTTCTCAACTAGCCTACCTGGTTAAATAAAGGTGAAATAAAAAATAAAAATGGAACAAATAAGAGAATAACCTAGGCCGGCGCTTATAATAAAGCTTTGGGAATAGCCTATGTAACAGTATAGCTTCCGTCCTTCTCCTCACCCCTACCTGAGCTTGAACCAGGAACCCTCTACACACATCGACGACAGTCACCCTCGAAGCACCGTTACCCATCGCCCCACAAAAGCCGCCGAGCAAGGGAAACAACTACTTCAAGGTCTCAGAGCGAGTGACATCACCAATTGAAACGTTATTAGCGCTCACCCCGCTAACACGGAACCCAAACCGGCTGAGCACGTGCGCCATCGTGCGCTATCGTGCATACATTTATTTTGTCCCCCTACACCAAACGCGATCACGACACGCAGGTTAAAATATCAAAACAAACTCTGAACCAACAACAATGACATTAATTTGGGGACAGGTCGAAAAGCATTAAACATGTATGGCAATTTAGCTAGTTAGCTTGCACCTGCTAGCTAATTAGTCCTATTTAGCTAGCTTGCTGTTGCTAGCTAATTTGTCCTGGGATATAAACATTGAGTTGTTATTTTACCTGAAATGCACAAGGTCCTCTACTCCGACAATTAATCCACACATAAAGCGGCCAACCGAATCGTTTCTAGTCATCTCTCCTCCTTCCAGGCTTTTTCATCTTTGAACTTATATGGTGATCACAAAAACCTACACTCGATCCCTCCGATGTCAACAACTACAGACCAGTATCCCTTCTTTCTTTTCTCTCCAAAACTCTTGAACGTGCCGTCCTTGGCCAGCTCTCCTGCTATCTCTCTCAGAATGACCTTCTTGATCCTAATCAGTCAGGTTTCAAGACTGGGCATTCAACTGAGACTGCTCTTCTCTGTGTCACGGAGGCTCTCCGCACTGCTAAAGCTAACTCTCTCTCCTCTGCTCTCATCCTTCTAGACCTATCTGCTGCCTTTGATACTGTGAACCATCAGATACTCCTCTCCACCCTCTCCGAGTTGGGCATCTCCGGCGCAGCCCACGCTTGGATTGCGTCCTACCTGACAGGTCGCTCCTACCAGGTGGTGTGGCGAGAATCTGTCTCCGCACCATGCGCTCTCACCACTGGTGTCCCCCAGGGCTCTGTTCTAGGCCCTCTCCTATTCTCGCTATACACCAAGTCACTTGGCTCTGTCATATCCTCACATGGTCTCTCCTATCATTGCTATGCAGACGACACACATTTAATCTTCTCCTTTCCCCCTTCTGATAACCAGGCGGCGAATCGCATCTCTGCATGTCTGTCAGACATATCAGTGTGGATGACGGATCACCACCTCAAGCTGAACCTCGGCAAGACAGAGCTGCTCTTCCTCCCGGGGAAGGACTGCCCGTTCCATGATTTCGCCATCACGGTTGACAACTCCCTTGTGGCCTCCTCCCAGAGTGCTAAGAACCTTGGCGTGATCCTGGACAACACCCTGTCGTTCTCCACTAACATCAAGGCGGTGACCCGATCCTGTAGGTTCATGCTCTACAACATTCGCAGAGTACGACCCTGCCTCACACAGGAAGCGGCGCAGGTCCTAATCCAGGCACTTGTCATCTCCCGTCTGGATTACTGCAACTCGCTGTTGGCTGGGCTCCCTGCCTGTGCCATTAAACCCCTACAACTCATCCAGAACGCCGCAGCCCGTCTGGTGTTCAACCTTCCCAGGTTCTCTCACGTCACCCCGCTCCTCCGCTCTCTCCACTGGCTTCCAGTTGAAGCTCGCATCCGCTACAAGACCATGGTGATTGCCTACGGAGCTGTGAAGGGAACGGCACCTCCATACCTTCAGGCTCTGATCAGGCCCTACACCCAAACAAGGGCACTGCGTTCATCCACCTCTGGCCTGCTGGGCCCCCTACCTCTGAGGAAGCACAGTTCCCGCTCAGCCCAGTCAAAACTGTTCGCTGCTCTGGCACCCCAATGGTGGAACAAGCTCCCTCACGACGCCAGGACAGCGGAGTCAATCACCACCTTCCGGAGACACCTGAAACCCCACCTCTTTAAGGAATACCTAGGATAGGATAAAGTAATCCTTCTAACCCCCCCCCCCCCCCCCCCCCTTAAAAGATTTAGATGCACTATTGTAAAGTGGTTGTTCCACTGGATATCATAAGGTGAATGCACCAATTTGTAAGTCGCTCTGGATAAGAGCGTCTGCTAAATGACTTAAATGTAATGTAAATGTAATGTAACATCTACACTTTCATAGTATTACCATGACAACTGGCAAAACAGTTCGTCTTTCAATCACCCACATGGGTATAACCAATAAGGAGATGGCACGTGGGTACCTGCTTCTATAAACCAATGAGAAGATGGGAGAGGCAATCTGCGTCAGAGCGTCGCAGACGTTCGTTGGCGCGTGCGAGCAGTGTAGGTACAATAGTTGAATATCATGGATTTCTAAATTTATTTTGTGACGCTCGCGCACGCGACGTGTCCAGTCTGGTCAGCATGTAACTAGCTAGCCATTTCACACCGGTTACATTCACCCCCCCCTGTTGACCTCCTTTTCCGCAGCAACCAGTGATCTGGGTTAACAGCATCAATGTAACATCGCTCCCGTCCCTCTCCTCGCCCCTACCTGGGCAATGGGTAACGATGCTTCAAAGGTGACTGTTGTCTATTTGTGCAGAGGGACCCTGGTTCAAGACCAGGTTGGGGCGAGGAGAGGGACAGAAGCAAAACTGTTACACCTACACTGCACTGTGACCGAATAACATCAACTCAAGATAGACAGCAGCAAAATATCGTTGATATTTATTAAGTCAATACCGAAACCATGCAAAAATAAAATTGCACCACTAAACTTTTGGTCGACTTTTTAGGAGTAACGTAGCCAGGAAAAATTTAATTTCACGCTTAAAGTTGTAATTTTGCTACATTGTCATGGTTCCGCACTAGGCCTACTAATCAGAAGAAGAAAAGCAAATTTACCGAAGCCGCCTGTCGTTGTCAGGCAAATTACTCAAACATAAATTTCAAGTAGTTATATAACTAACCATAGGCCTAGCCTACTTTATCATGTTCTCAGTGCAATGAGACATTTTGTTATATTATGTATAGCCTTCACGCAAGAAGGCTCGCTAGTAGAGAAATGAATGTATCCAAGCGATGTGTCTAAAACCCGAAAAATGTATTATGCACTATCGCTACTGGAAACAATTAATATATTATAGCAAGTTCAGCTTCGATTTAAGCAAAACATGCATATAGTTTGTCACTTACTTTTGGTTTGCTGGACGTCTCTTCCTGCCCGGGTTGGTCTATTTTTCAAGCTCAGCCCCTGTATGTATATAACGAAGGTGGGTGGGACTCCTCATACTTTCCAACTCAGTCTCTCATGAATTACTGCACAGTGGTGCACTATTGAATGTACAAACGCATGACAGTGACGTGTTAGGTGAATCATCGAGGTAGGGAAAAAGTGACAAATGATGACACATTTGAGAGGCCACCAGAAAAGAGACGCCGCCTCAGCAGGAGGGTTAACAGACATGTCGAGTCGTTTTGATATCGCGTGTTTGTCTTCAGTTTTTGCTAGAATTTGACTACGATAGCTTCTTGTCAGGGTCTGAAATTAATCTCTTTCATTTCTACCAGACACTTTTTTTTTTATCTGACACTTATGAAATCTGTTAAACGCTTTATAATTGTAAACACTGAGTCAGTGGTAGGCAACTTGACATTAGAAATATGGTACATATTGTGTAACCTTAATCCATGATTATTCTTAAAGTATAATAATATTAATAGGTTATTCTTCTATCTGCCATGGTGGCAAGTGACCTGAAAGGTTTGCCTGCCGCATCCAACATTTACCCTGTATTTGGCAAGTGTTAATTTCATTCCCTGTTCTAGCTAATAGATAGAATATTTATTTAGAAAATATTAAACCAAGTCTATGTATCCCACTGGGTTTATTGTGCTGATTTGCAGTAGAGAATAGTCTGATAAACACTTTAAGGCACAGGGAGTTTAAAATGTTTTAAAAAGTATCCCAACTGTGTATTTGCTTTTCCAGATCCTTACCAAATAATCTCATGAGCAAATCATCTATATTCACATTCATTTTCAACTAATCACCTGCAGATGAGCCTGGTGTGGTGGAGGTTTCTGAGGAACCAGGTCCTATTTCAAAGACCTTCCATGATGCCCAAACACAGCGGTCAGACCCAGCAATGGAGGACCACACCTACTCCAAAGGACCTATCATTACATGTGGCAAGACGACTGCACCAGCCCGAGAGGTCACTGTCTGTTGCAGATGTTACATTGAAAGATGATGCAGACTGTCAGCTGAACACAGGGATTCCACTACAGATGTTACATTGAAAGATGATGCAGACTGTCAGCTGAACACAGGGATTCCACTACAGATGTTACATTGAAAGATGATGCAGACTATCAGCTGAACACAGGGATTCCACTACAGATGTTACATTGAAAGATGATGCAGACTGTCAGCTGAACACAGGGATTCCACTACAGATGTTACATTGAAAGAAGATGCAGACTGTCAGCTGAACACAGGGATTCCACTACAGATGTTACATTGAAAGAAGATGCAGACTGTCTGCTGAACACAGGGATTCCACTACTAAAATTCAACACTCGTGTCTTGCTTACAAGGTTTTGCCCCCACATCATCAACAATGCCGGTTGTTGACCAAATTCTGTTGACACTAATGAAACTTAGAACTTTGTTGTAGCTGATTTAGCCAGACTCTTCAAAGGGTCACCCGGTCAGTTCTGTAAAACATTGACATTCTGGATAGATGTCATTGCTGAGCACACAAAGGATCTCATTCCATGGCTGCCTTGTGAGACAAAGGCTACTATGCCACAGGTTTTTCAGGATAATTTTTCAAACACAACTTGTGTTATTGACTGCACAGAAAGTGTTTTGCAGAAGGCTTAAAATCTGGACTCAAGAACTGAATCTTAGTCACTGCTATAACGTGCGCTGAGAGTCAGAAAGCAAGTTCAGGGAGTGAGTGTTTCAATAAAATAAATAGAACATAATACAAGACAAGAAACAGAAACAATGACACCTGGGGAAGAAACCAAAGGGAGTGACATATATAGGGCAGGTAATCAAGGAAGTGATGGAGTCCAGGTGATTCTGAGGACGCGCAGGTGTGCCTAACGATGGTGACAGGTGTGCGCCATAACGAGCGGCCTGGTGACCTAGAGGCCAGAGAGGGAGCACACATGACAACTACTATGCCTGTAATGCTGTAAAATATCTTGTTGCAACTGCTCCATCAGGAATGGCTGTGTTCATTTTACAGGCTTATGGTGGGAAATGTAGCGATAGGTTCATAACACAGAACTCAGGGTTTCTCGACCATTTGCGTGCTGGAGATGAGGTGATGGGGGACCGTGGCTTCACAATTAGGGACTTGCTAGAGGAACGTAATGTACGCTTGGTCTTACCAGCATTTGCACGCAAGCAATGCCAGTTGACAAATGAGCAGGTCACTCGCACACGGCGCATTGCTAATGTCCGTATTCAAGTGCAAAGAGCAATAAGGCGTCTTAAGGTAGGCTAATATTATCCTTCTTGATCTCCATCAGGTTGTGTTCCCACATCATTATTAGTTTGGCAAGCTCTTCACGAATGAATGAAGAAACCATTCGTTTACTTCGAGCCTGAAATAATGCCCATAATTCACGCAAGGCATCATGGGACACGGGAAACTCAGATAAGCAGATGACTGGCCCATAGTAACATCCCTAGCAACCTATCAGGACACAGGTCAGGGAGAGTTTGAGAGGCAGATTTATGGTACCCCTAGACACTCAGGCTCTGGTTGTGGGGGATGGGAGTGGAGTATGCAGCTCACGGTTGTGAGGCAGTGGCGGTTCTAGACCATTTCAACTGGGGGGGCCAAACTGGGGCCAGTTGTACTGTTAGAGGGGCCAGTTACATTAGACGTTATTGTTGTCATATCATTTTGCATGTGGTACGATACTGCTGTGTTCCGCACAAAGCCGTCCCTCTAGAAAATGTGTGGGTTAAATTAGTGTTCCTCGTTACCACTGTCTAATAACGGATGTAAAAAAAGAACGATAATGTTTACTCTATCATTTACTTTCATGTAGGCTATATTTGCTTTGATCACATCAGAAGGTCTATTTTCCATGTGTGTAACGGGCATCGTATAGAGGGGACCAAGGCGCAGCATGTTGAGTGGTCATAATTGTATTTTAATGAAAACGAACATTTTGACAAAAGAAACAAAACGACAGCCAACAGTTCTGTCAGGTTACATTAACGAAACAGAAAACAACTACCCACGAAAACCAAGTGGGAAAAGGCTGCCTAAGTATGGCTTCCAATCAGAGACAACGATAGACAGCTGCCTCTGATTGGAAACCATACCCTGCCAAAACATAGAAACACAAACATAGAATGCCCACCCCCCTATCACACCCTGACCTAACTAAACAAAGAAAAAAACAGCTCTCAGGTCAGGGCATGACAATGTGCATTGTTATTTATTAATCTGTGCTGCCGCATTTGTGGACTGTACCGCAAGAGTTGTGGTTGCTTTTCTCCTATGGGAAAAATGAATGCCATTTGTTGAATAATAGGAGTACAGTAAGCTGAAATTCTCCCCTTTTCAAGAAAACCCCTTACCCCACTTGATGTTTATGATGGGGAGAAAATCAGAGCTGTAAATTGTTTAACCTGTACCCAAGGCTTTAAAGCAAGGGTGGGCAAACTTTTTGGCTCGAGGGCCACATCGGGATTTTGAAATTCAACGGAGGGACGCATTTTTTTGGGGACCAATTGTTCATTAAAACCGAGAGGGCAGGAGTTAAAAATGGGAGTTGCAGCGATGGGACAAGACTGTAACTGCCAATTGGATACCCACAAAATTTCCCCCCTTGCTTTAAAGCCTATATGCTTAATTATGGCTAGCATTATGGCTAGCATTGGTTACAATCTGCCACAATATCAATGTTGCCAGCTTAGGTATAGGAGGGGATAGTAGGCCTAGTTGGATGAATGTGCACATGATGGAAGTTAAAGGTAGCCTAAATATTCATTATCTAATAGGATAAAAATTAACTGACTAATATGTGACTAAAATGTCTGTGAATAACAGTAGACTAAAATTGTCCGGAGTTTTAGTCGACTGGTAATAACTAAAACTAACAAAAGATTCAATTACTAAAAAGGTATTTTATGACAAACTTAAAAAAATCTGCCAAAATTAACACTGCAGGACATTTTTGACATATTTGCCTCTGCAAGTAGGCTGAAACTTGGGATGGATCTTGGGATGGATCTTGGGATGGATCTTCCTGCAATACAATAACCCCAAGCACACATCAATACCCACAAAGAAATGGTTAATTGACGCCAAAAAATTTTTTTTGCAATGGCCATCTCAGTCTTTGTACTTGAACCCCATTGAAAACCTGTGGGTTGAATTGAAGAGGGCAGTCCACAAGCGCAGACAAAAGATATCAAGGATCTGAAAAGATTCTGTATGGAGGAATGGTCAAAGATCCTTCCCAATGTGTTATCTAATCTCATAAAACATTTTAGAAAAAGGCTCAGTGCCGTTATCCTCGCAAAGGGAGGGTGCCCAAGTATCGAAAACTGTGGTGCCAATAATTTTGACCCCTATCTTGTTGAGAATTGTTTTTCTTAGTTGTTAAATAACCAATTTTTCTTTCAAATAATGTAATTTTACATTTTTGGGAATCATACAATTAGGTCAGTATTTGTTTTATTTATTTTATACAGTCTTTTTTGTTCATCTTTATCAAGAGTGGCAATAATTTTGGTTGTGACTGTACGTTATCCACTGAGCTATACATAAAATGAAATCAAATTCTGAAAATATACCAATAGGGGACCACATCAGATGCATACTTAGTTGGTTTTGATCATTTCAATTGCTGTTTTAAAGCTAAATTCATGTAATTCTCCAAATTTTGCTATGGGGCAGAGAGGGAAATGTGCAGTTTTATAGCTAAGGGAGTGGTCGAAATGTACACAATTGTTACCTGGAGGAAAATGGGGGAGGGTCATGCTTTTTCAATTTCAGTCAGGGGGAGGGAATATCATTTTTTTATTTAGTCCAGGGGAGGGTAATGTAATCGATGAAATGTCATATTGCTCAGTGTTTGAGAATTAGTTGCTTATTATATCTCGATGTGTGACCAATGCTGCCCCTCATCCCTGACTCTCTGCTAGGTGTGCAATATCAAGTGCGCCTAGTGTGGTCTCAATCAAATGATCAATAGCCTATACTATAGGCCTAGGCTATATGAAGATCATGCTCGGAGAAGCACAAAACAAAGTTATATTTCTAAGAAAATATACTTTCCTGAGTTTTTGTACTGCTGGGATAGTGTAAAACTAGGATACACTGCATTACATACCTCAATGAATAAGCTATCTCAATCATGAGCCCTGGCCAGCCCTGCTGTTACTAATGTAGGCCTAAAGCCTTTCGTGCTACCTAACCAATGGCTATGCTGTGTAAGGTGGCACTTCAGGAAGCGAGTCAAAGGCTTCTTCCAAAATATATTTTTTATTTGTACAAAAATTAGATATCGGATGTCCTGTTCAGTTTGAGAGGGAGAGAGCTTAAGAGTTAGAAGCAAATTCAACGGATCTGATTATATAAGTTAATCTACAATAACGCTTTAGTCCGCAATGATTTATGCTAGAAACAAGCTGTAAAATGCCGGGGAAAGACGTGACTGCAATGCATATGGGATATCTTTGGTTTGTCTGCCGCACTACAACCTTCTGTGGCTGAGGAGACAAAAAATGTACTTTGCTTGGGAAGTAGTGTGTGATTCTGTCACTATCAATTGACGTTTGACATTTCAACAGGCTATTAAACAACATACCAACTCTAAATCAGTCAGGAACAAGCCAGATAGTCTAAAAATCATTTAGACTATATTATTATTATTTCAAGACCTGCCATTTAAGAAATAAATTGTGAAGCATTTGTGACACGCCACAGGCTGGCAGGAGCGCTCAGCATTTCAACAACACATCAATAGCATTTATCCATTTATTTTTAATATTTTTATTTAACCTTTATTTAACTAGGCAACATACCTATACATTTCGCCTTTAGGCTGTATAAAATGAAATGTAAAAAACCCAGACATTTTATTAAATACTGAAGCAAAAATTCCTTACTAGGCTATACAGTCATTTTAAAATGCCTTTGAAATCACTTTTAGAAAAACGAGTTTGGCCAGTCTCTGTTTTGGGGATCATGCAGTGAGCCTTGTTTGTTAATTTAGCCTAGCAGATGATCTTATATTCCCATGCCCACAGTCAACACAAATCTATTTTGTAAGAACAATATCATGGAATAAAATAGAAGACATTTGAAAATGATATTTTCCCAAATGAAAAAAAGTGCATATAGGCCTACCTGATGATATGCAGCTGCTGTTGTAAAAAATGAATGGCATTTTCTCGAATTCATTGATGATCAGATACTTCAGTTGTAACTGGTTCTTTTGTGCTCAATTTTTACAGTTGAAAGACAACTTCAGCACTGTTCCAAACTAAGACTATCCTATTTTTTAACAATAGCCTGTATAGAAATCTAAATATCACTTGTGCTCATTACACAGGTGCACCATGTGCTGGGGACAATAAAAGACCACTCTAAAATGTGCAGTTTTGTCACACAACACAATGCCACAGATGTCTCAAGTTTTGAGGGAGCATGCAATTGGCATGCTGACTGCAGGATTGTCCACCAGAGCTGTTGCCAGAGAATTGAATGTTAATTTCTCTATCATTAGCCGCCTCCAACGTCACTTTATAGAATTTGGCAGTACGTCCAAGTGGCCTCACAACAGTAGACCACGTGTAACCACGCCAGCCCAGGACCTCCACATCTGTCTTCTTCTCCTGTGGACTTGTCTGAGACCAGCCATCTGGGCAGCTGATGAAACTGTGGGTTTGCACAACCGAAGAATTTCTTCACAAACTGTCAGAAACGGTCTCAGGGAAGCTCACTTGTGTGCTCGTCGTCCTCACCAGGTTATTGATCTGTGGGCAAATGCTCATCTTCGATGGCCATTGGCACACTGGAGAAGTGTCCTCTGATCATCGTTGTCAGTGATCACCGTTGTGTCGTCGGAAAACTTAAAGATTGTATTGGAGTTGTGCTTTGGCTACGCAGTCATGGGTGAACAGAGAGTACAGGATCGGACTAAGCACGCACCCCTGAGGGGCCCCCGTGTTGAGGATCAGCATGGCAGATGTGTTGTTGCCTAACCTTACCACCTGGGGGTGTGTTTCAAATAAGGGCTGTGTTTTGTGTAGGCTTACCCTGGTGTGACATTTTGATAACCATGTAAATCTCTCTTGGACAAGGTGACTTTTATCATTATATTCAGCTCTATTTACTCTCAGATTCAAAAATGCTAATTAGAGTCAAAGTAGACATCATGCAAAACTACAAATCCTTGCTGACACATTTGCTAACAAATATTGTGTCAATTTAAAACGTGAACAAGACAGTTCACAGAATTGTCAATTTAAAGAAACTGAGCCAATTTATTAATTACTATATTTAGCTAATATTAGATAGTTAATCCAAAGATTCTTAACTTTGCCACGCTTTGGCAGTCGTGTCCAGATCATCATGGCATTTGTATATTGTATGTGGGCTACTAACAGCTTACTACACAACATACACTTAGTTTTATTTTCTTAGCTACACTATACATATCTCCCCGGCATATTACATAATTTATGCAGCAGCATACAATATATTTTTGGACTCACCTTGTTGTGCTGTGTTCACTTTTTTTGTTGTTCTTACTTTTATGCCTTTTCTCCCCAATTTTGTGGTATCCAATTGATAGTTAGTCTTGTCTCATCGCTGCAACTCCCATACAAACTCAGGAGAGGCGAAGGTCGTGAGCCGTGCGTCCTCCGAAACACAACCCAGCCAATGTGTCAGGGGAAACACCGTACACCTGGCGACCGTGTCAGCGTGCATTGCGCCCGGTACGCCACAGGAGTCGCTGGAGCACGACGAGACAAGAACATCCCTGCCGGCCAAACCCTGCCCTAACCTAGACGACGCTCAACCAATTGTGCGCCGCCCCATGGATCTCCCAGTCGCGTCAGAGCCTGGACGCGAACCAGGATCTCTAGTGGCACAGTTAGACCACTACGCCACTCGGGAGGCCCCGTGTTGTGCTCACTTGAAGAGGAAGGTGGCACGGCGGTCCTTCGTGGGCAAATTTTGTCATCAAACTGTCATCAAAGTCTGGCATTCTCTGGATTTATGGTGCTTTCAAGACAACTGGGAACTCGGAAACAAACAAGGTTGAATCATAATGTCAGTGATCTTCAGGTCGGAGCTCTAGAAAGAGGCCCTAGTTCCTGACTTGGAATTCCGAGTTGGATGACGTTCAAAACGTATTTTCCCAGTCGGAGCTGGGATTTCCCAAGTCTGAGATTTCCCAATTCCGAGTTTCCAGTTGTTTTGAACGCAGAAGAAGTCATGCTGGATTGACAGCATGGCCAATGTTGAATGTTTCTCCTTTTAATCTTGAAAAAGAGACCCTTAAACCCAGACTTGGACCACACATGCACTCCACTGAATAGCAGGCTAGTGATTGTTTTGCAATGCTTGCAGTTAGCCACTGATTCCTTCCAAACCACTCATTGTTGAATTTGCGATTCATAATTTATTGTGTATTGTGTAATGTCCAATGGCTCTATAATTGATCTTCATATGACAAGGATTTGCCAGTAGATTATCGACTTGATTCATGATGATGACTGCTGACTTGCTTGCTAAGATTTTGAAAGTGTGTATGTTGACATGACAGTCCAATCAAAGCTAGGTAGATATAACGTGATTTGACATCATTTTATCTGTGGCCAATGACCTTGAGCCTTCTTGGATTATTATATATATATATTTTTACAGTACACTGCGAGCTATGAATTATATCTGATGGTGTTTGCATGTTTAGGTAATAAGACAAATAATGTCCCGTTCGGAACACTGACAAGTAGAGAGCTTTTTTTGTTCAATCTGATTGGGTGGGCTTGGCTCCCCGGTGGGTGACCCAGGCCCACCCGTGCCTACGTGGCTGTTGTGTATTATTGACATCCACCATAATGTATTGATCACGTTAGAGAATGTTATGCGGTATTGCGTTGGTGTTGCCCCGCCACATTAGTCAGGTGACTGCGGTCAGCTGATTGTCTCCAGACAGACAGAACATGGCCGACCTGTCAGAAGCCCAATGAGGAAACGGTCGAGTTTAGCATAATCGATTCTCTTTTCACGCCGTTTGGTTTGGGCTCATATTTTACTATCGTGGACAACATTTGCCAACAGTAATTAAGGTGAGTTTAATAAGAAGATCCATGTAAGTGCGAGGGTAGGCTCTCACTGAATCACTGCCTAGCTAACGTTAGCTAGCTAACTGTTAGCTCGGGTGATAAAGCATATAGAAGGGTTTATACATATCTTTGACTTTAACAAGCCAGTCTCAGGCGGCGCATAAACATTCACTCAACTATCTAATTAGCATTCCAAAGAACATTTTGCGAAAGCTTATGACTTCCCAATGAAATCTTGCACTGCTGTGTTCGTAGTTTGCTAACTAGCTAATCTGGCTTGCATGCAAGAAAGAGGCCGGCGGTGGCAGCTCATTTAGCTCGCATTTGCCAATGCATGCCTGTCGCTATTAAGTTATAATTTGGGGTTATTTTCTACAGATCAGGGATGTAACTTATTCATTACGTCTTGCAACGGAAACCGTTTATCGTTTAAAGAACCGAACGAAACGGGGAAGGACCTAACTGAAGTTATCCAATAGAAACTTTAGTTTTCCGTTTGGCGTAAACAGTTTCCAATAGGCGAAACTTTTTGCAACAGAATCGGTTTTTGCAATTGTCACGCTGAACCCCCGTTTGAAGTGTTTTCTCCTGGTTATTACCATTGAACAAGCCCCAAATATTGTTTCAGATGAGCGGGTTGCCGGATGGCATGGCGAATGTCCCCAGCCAGAGCAACCACGCCGGGGAGGATGGCCAGGTGTGGGAGAGAGCCTGGACCCTGGAAGAAATGCGACAGACCAGCGCCAACTGGTCCCTGGCTGCAGACTCAGGGGTAGGCTAATTGGCATTTGTTTATGGCCTTCATTTAGGCTAGTATCTCCTAAGTTATTATTCAGTCTCTGATTACCTGCCTGTTTTGTCTGCATTCAGCAATGTGTAATCCTCTTAATCTACATATTATGGGTAGAGGAATCACACAGCATTGTAAACATAATCTCTTCCATGTGAATGCATTACTAACTATTTATCTTAGGGCCAAACACAATGGCTGCTTGTGGACAATCAGATACACTATTGAATAGATGAAGATGAAACCGATGTTAGTATCACCTCCTCCACAGCTCTTCCTGTTCCTGCAAGACTTCTCCCAGAGAATGCTGTCAAAGACTCATGAGATAGAGAAGCAGCTGGATGGACTGATCAGGGACACGAAGGCCACAGACTGCTGCCTGCATACCGTCTTCAACGACTTCCTCATGCTCTCCAACACACAGTTCATTGAAAACGTACGTTGTGGTGTGAACAGGAAATACCATGGTTGTATTCGTTAGATAATTTTAATGGAAGAAAATGGACTGAAACAGAGAGTCTTGTCACAGGACCTTGTCCACAAAGCTTCTGAGTAGGAGTACTGATCTAGGATCAGTTGAGCTTTTTAGTTCATAATGAATAAGAGTAATTTGACAGATCCAAGATCAGCACTCCTACTCTAAGATGCTTTGTTACAGATTTTTTTAAATGTCTTTCATTTTACTATGGTGTGCCCAAATGAACACTACCCATGTCTTGTTCCTCTGTTGAGCTAGGTGCCCCTCTTCTTTTGATGATGGTTGTGCTGTGATTGACATTTTCCAGACCTTTTGAAATTTAACAAGCTTTTAACCTAATTAAGAAAATATGAATCGTGTTACATGTTAAGGAAAATGTGAAAGTCATCCCCCTGTGACTGAGGAACTGAGTCCTCTTGTATTTAATCATGTGGTTACTGATGGTGGCTCCGCTGTTTGCTGACTATATCACAGAGGGTGTTATGTTTCATAGATTCTAACTCATTATTGTGTGATGTTACTGATCTTTGTGTTTGTTGATCTCAGAGAGTGTATGATGAGGAGGTGGAGGAGCCAGTGCCAAAGGCTGAGACCTTGGAGAGACAACCCGAACTGGTAAATAATCTACCGTTTCTTTCCCGGGTATGTCGTTTTTTGTGATGTCACAGGTCTACACATAACATCTTAATTTCCTCCCTTGGGTTAATGTTAAATTCAATTCCCCCTCAGGAGAAGACTCGTGAGCAGAAGGAAGCTGAGCTTATCCCTAAGGTCCAGGAAGCAGTGAACTTCGGTCTGAGGGTGCTAGACTCTGCCTTTGAACAATTGGACATCAAAGCAGGAAACTCTGACTCGGAGGACGAGGAGGCCACAGACAGAGTGGAGCCAATACTAGAGCCCAAGGTGAGGGTGGAATCATCTGGAAACATACAGGATTACAGACGAAATTCAAGTTACTTATGCCTGCGGATATCATGTTAGGATTAATACTAGGGGTGTAATATGTGTATTCGTACCGAACCGTTTGGTACAGGGACCTTGATACATTAATAGAAGACCTAGGCTTACCTATTCCTTCCCTACCTAACCTATGCCTCTTGAGTAAATCTGAGCTGAAAAAACATTTCACGCTATTCTGTTAAAACAACTAGAGTCTATGGGCACGTTGTAATCAAAATGTATGTCTTAATTGGCACATTTCAAACTGTCCTTTTGTGAGGCACACCCGGAAACTTGTTCTGTATGATGGCTAATGGTGGGGTCGACAAACCAGGAGGATTCTCCATCGTTTCCAGTTTGGGAACATTTTGGTCTTCCAGTAGATTACAACGGCGATGAACAGAGAGAGTATGTCGCCACTGCTCAAAGAGAATGGCCTATGTAGCTGCCATCACCTCAAACATGTTGACACATTTATGCGAACTTCACTCCAGTATTCCTACCACCGGAGCAAAAAAACAACACAACTTTGTCTTCCCTCTGCATTCAAGTAGCTCTTCGCAGCTGATTCTGACCTGGCCAAAGAAATTACAAGGGCGGTTAGGTATGTTTATAGCCGTGAATATGCGCCCATTCTCGGTGGTTGAGAAGAATGGGGGGTTTTAACACCTCGTGAAAGTGCTCGAGCCACATTATGAAATTTTCGCTCTTCTACCCATTTCATCAAACAGGTAGTACCCACTCTATAAGAAAGCAGAAGTTGTCAAAGAATTGGCCAATGCACCCAGTGTTCCGCTTACTACAGATGGATGGACCTCCAGGGCTACAGAGAGCTACTTAACAGTGACAGCCCGTCATATTACGCCAGAGTGGGAAATGAGAAGGACCGTGCAACAGACACACCCCCTTTATGAGAGTCACACTAGTGCGCATATTTTTCTCTTTGTTAGAGAACATTATAGCATAGGCCTATACAATATCTGAGCCATGTTTACATATTGATTTCACACACACATTGCACTTTGTTTTAGTGTTGTTGATGAGAAATCGTGTGTTTTCAGTTAAGAAAATACAACGTGGGGTATTCCTGATTGTGCTCTTATCAGGCATTATAAACTGGGTGGTTCGAGCCCTGAGTGCTGATTGGCTGACAGTGGTATATCAGGGTGTGTACCACATGTATGACAAAACATTTCTTGTTACTGCTCTAATTACGTTGGTAACCAGTTTATTATAGAAATAATGCACCTCAGGGGTTTGTGTTATATGACCAATATACCACAGCTAAGGGCTGTATCCAGGAACTCTGCATTGCGCTCGAGTTTAAGAACAGCCGTAAGCAGTGGTACATTTGGCTATATACCACACCCCCTTGTGCCTTATTGCTTAATTATGTGACTCATAATCCTACACTAAATGGCCAAAAGTATGTTAACACTGCTTCAAATTAGTGGATTCGGCTACACCCTTTGCTGACAGGTGTATAAAATTGAGCACACAGCCATGCGATCGCCATAGACAAACATTGGCTCGTACTGAAGAGCTCAGTGCCTTTCAACGTTGCACCGTCATAGGATGCCACCTTTCCAACTAGTCAGTTCGTAAAATTTCTGCACTGCTAGAGCTGCCCCGGTTAACTGTAAGTGCTGTTATTGTGAAGTGGAAACGTCTAGGAGCACCATGCGCAATGCCAAGCGTCGGCTGGAGTGGTATAAAGCTCGCCGCCATTGGACTTTGGAGCAGTCAACCCGTTCTCTGGAGTGATAAATCTGGCATTCCAACTGACGAATCTGGCTTGGCGGATGCCAGGACAATGCTACCTGCCGCAATGCATAGTGCCAACTGTAAAGTTCGGTGGAGGAGGAATAATGGTCTGGGGCTGTTTTTCATGGTTCGGGCTAGGCCCTTTAGTTCCAGTGAAGGGAAATCTTAACGCTACAGCAATGTTCCAACATCTAGTGAAAAGCCTTCCCAGAAGAGTGGAGGCTGTTAAAGCAGCAAAGGGGGGACTAACGCCATATCAATGCCCATGAATTTGGAATGAGATGTTCTTGGCCATGTAGTGTATATGTAATCAGGAATACTAACACTTTGTATTTTCGTAAGTCAACAAATATTAACTACAGTAACTGTTGGCATTTCCGAAACTAAACCAATCCGAGTTCCCAAAACTACAATACGTACCGAAACTGTGGGTTTGGTTAACTGTTACACCCCTATTTAATACCTATCCAGTATATCTAAGGGAGGATTGGCACTCCTCTGAGTCTGGTTCCTCTCAAGTTTTCTTCGCTGGCTGATCTTTCCTTGCCGCTCTGCTTCTGATTTCTCTTTTGGGTCTAGGTCGTAATAACTTTGTGACAATTGTTGATGTAAAAGGTGTGTTTTTGAGTAACATTTGAATGGTTCTGCCCGTGTTGACCAATGTTATCTCTGTCTGCTTTCTCCCCCCTCTTTCTTTCTCCAACCCCCCTCTTGCTGTGTCTGTAGGACCTGTACGTGGACAGGCCTTTACCGTATCTTATTGGCTCTCAACTTTTTATGGAGCAAGACGACGTAGGACTGGGAGACCTTTCCAGTGAAGGTAGGTCACTTCAACTTTGTTCTTAATATACTATTTCTACTGAAAGAAAGTCTGTGTATATTCTTAGCATGTGTTTATATTGTTAGTGTTCAATACTCTCTTCCAAGCATAGTGTTTCTTGTGTAACATTAATGTTTCTCATGTATTTTTTTGTAATGAAAAGAAATCAATGCACAATTTTCTATTTATTTAGGCTGCGCTTTTGGTTGTCAGACCTTCATCAGAGCATACAAAACACATGACAGAGACCACATATAGGCAACGAGCGTCAATGCAATCAGACATGATGAGCAAAACCTGTGTAAAACACAAACGCCAGGAGGCACATCAGTAATCAGTTATCTCAGAAGTCGTCTGAATTCGAGACAATTTATATTTTTTTGTTTTAAGACCAGGAAAAGCCTGGCTAAAAACCAGGAAAAGCCAGGCAAAAAAAAGTCATAAATGACAGGAACCACATAAAGCCAGGGGTTAGGGGGAAACATATTAAAGCATGGCCCTCATGTCAAAATCATCAGTAAGCCCTGATGGATGTAAAGTACCAAGTGTTTGAGTCCAAAAGAGTTCCCTTTTGCACCGCATTTTCTCAGTGTTCAAATCACATTTTATTTGTTACATGCTTTGTTAACAACAGGTGTAGACTAACAGTGAAGTGCTTACTTGCCAACAATGCAGAGAGAAATAATAGAACGTAAAACCATATAATACATACACAATGAGTAATGATAACTTGACTATATAGTGACAGATATTAAACAGTTGCAGCAGCGTATGTGATGAGAAAAAAAAAGGTAAATGCAGCTAGTCTGGGTAGCTATTGGTTAACTATTTAACTAACTATTTAGCAGTCTTATGGCTTGGGGTAGAAGCTGTTCAGGGTCCTGTTAGTTCCAGACTTGGTGCACTAGTACCGCTTGCTGTGCGGTAGCAGAGAGAACAGTCTATGACAAGGGTGGCTGGAGTCTTTGACAATTTTTAGGGTCTTCCTCTGACACCGCCTGGTATAGAGGTCCTGGATGGCAGGGAGCTCGGCCCCAGTAATATACTAGGCTGTATGCACTACCCTCTGTTGGAGGACAGTACTCAGATTTCCATACCGTGCCTCTGCCATCCTGGGATATACAGTAATAACGGTAGTGCACACAAGGGGCGCACTTTTATTTTGCAAACGTAAAAAAATGAAATATACTTACCAGAATGCTCACAAAATGTTAACAAGTACAATGGAACCACCATAGTGGATGCTAGGTAAATGCTAACGACCGCATACAAACATTCACTACTAAGACAGACAATCCAGCTAATGCAAGTATCTCGAAACGCAGTTTGCAGCATGCACAAAACAAATATTAGACAGCAGGGATCTTAATCCAAGAAGCTTGATCTTGCAAGCTAATGTTAGCTACTTAGTTAACATTAAAGGGGTTTTTCTGGTTGTGCAGCTGTAGACTTTTATGAGGATCTGAGGGCCCCTGCCAAGTATTTTCAGCCTCCTGAAGGGGAAGAGGTGTTGTCATGCCCTCTTCATGACTTAGTTGGTGTGTGTCGACCATGATAGACCCTTAGTTATGTGCACACTGAGGAACTTGAAGCTCTCGACCCGCTCCACTACAGCCTCGTAGATGTGAATCCGTTTGCTGTAGTCCACGATCAGCTCCTTTGTCTTGCTGATATTGAGAGGGAGGTTGTTGTTCTGGCACCACACAGCCAGGTCTCTGACCTCCTCCCTACAGGGTGTCTCATCGTCGTCGGTGATCAGGCCTACCACCATCGTGTCGTCTACAAATTTAAGGATGGTGTTGGAGTCGTGCGTGGCAAATCAGTCGTGGGTGAACAGGGAGTACAGGATCCAGTTGCAGAGGGATGTGTCCAGTCCTAGGGTCCTTAGTTAACCTCTCTGGGCTAGGTGGGACGCTTGCATCCCACCTACTCAACAGCCAGTGTAATCCCGTGGCGCGATATTCAAATACCTCAAAAATGCAAAAACTTCAATTTTTCAAACCATATGACTATTTTACACCATTTTAAAGACAAGACTCTCGTTAATCTAACCACACTGTCCGATTTCAAAAAGGCTTTACAACGAAAGCAAAACATTAGATTATGTCAGCAGAGTACCCAGCCAGAAATAATCAGACACCCATTTTTCAAGCTAGCATATAATGTCACATAAACCCAAACCACAGCTAAATGCAGCACTAACCTTTGATCTTCATCAGATGACACTCCTAGGACATTATGTTATACAATACATGCATGTTTTGTTCAATCAAGTTCATATTTATATCAAAAAACAGCTTTTTACATTAGCATGTGACTAGCATTACCACCGAGCACTGCCGGTGAATTTACTAAATTACTCACGATAAATGTTCACAAAAAACATAATTATTTTAAGAATTATAGATACAGAACTCCTCTATGCACTCGCTATGTCCGATTTTAAAATAGCTTTTCGGTGAAAGCACATTTTGCAATATTCTCAGTAGATAGCCCGGCATCACAGGGCTAGCTATTTAGACACCCACCAAGTTTAGCACTCACCAAAATCAGATTTACTATAAGAAAAATGTTATTACCTTTGCTGTTCTTCGTCAGAATGCACTCCCAGGACTTCTACTTCAAAAACAAATGTTGGTTTGGTCCCAAATAATCCATTGTTATATCCAAATAGCGGCGTTTTGTTCGTGCGTTCAAGACACTATCCGAAAGGGTAAATAAGGGTGACGAGCACGGCGCATTTCGTGACAAAAAAATTCTAAATATTCCATTACCGTACTTTGAAGCATGTCAACCGCTGTTTAAAATCAATTTTTATGCCATTTTTCTCGTAAAAAAGTGATAATATTCCGACCGGGAAAGCGTGTATACGTACAAAGAGAGAGAAAATAAAAACATCTCGTGCCCTCGTGCACGAGCCTGAGTCTCAGAGTACTCTGACCGGCCACTATCCAAACGCGATAATGTGTTTCAGCCTGGGGCTGCCTCGATATCATTCAGCTTTTTCCCGGGATCTGAGAGCCTATGGGAGCCGTAGGAAGTGTCACGTTACAACAAAGATCCTCAGTCTTCAATAAAAAGAGCCAAGATGAACAACAACTTGTCAGACATGCCACTTCCTGTTCAGAATCTTCTCAGGTTTTTGCCTGCCATATGAGTTCTGTTATACTCACAGACACCATTCAAACAGTTTTAGAAACTTTAGGGTGTTTTCTATCCAAAGCCAATAATTATATGCATATTCTAGTTACTGGGCAGGAGTAGTAACCAGATTAAATCGGGTACGTTTTTTATCCGGCCGTGTAAATACTGCCCCCTATCCCCAACAGGTTAATTGAGCTTGGAGGGCACAATGGTGTTGACTACAGCTCAGCATTCATTGAAAAGCTTTTTACATAGGTGTTCCTCTTTTCCAAGTGGGAGAGGACAGTGTGTAGTGCAATAGAGATTGCGTCATCTGTGCATCTGTTGTGGCAGTATGCGAATTGAAGTGGGTCCAGGGTGTCTAGGATGATGGTATTGATTTGAGCCATGACCAGCCTTTCAAAGCATTTCATGGCTACAGATGTGAGTGCTATGGGACAATAGTCATTTTGGCAGGTTACCTTAGTGTTCTTGAGCACAGGGACCTATGGTAGTCTGCTTGAAACATGTACAGTTGAAGTCAGAAGTTGACATAAACTGAGTTTAAGTGTAATTGTCTAAGGGGTTTCACAATTCCTGACATTTAATCCTAGTAACAATTCCCTGTCTTAGGTCAGTTAGGATCACCACTTTATTTTAAGAATGTGAAATGTCAGAATAATTGTAGAGAGAATTATTTATTTCAGCTTTTATTTCTTTCATCACATTCCCAGTGGGTCAGAAGTTTACATAAACTCAATTAGTATTCGGTAGCATTGCCTTTAAATTGTTTAACTTGGGTCAAACGTTTCAGGTAGCCTTCCACAAGCTTCCCACAACAAGTTAGGTGAATTTTGGCCCATTCCTCCTGACAGAGCTGGTGTAGCTGAGTCAGGTTTGAAGGCCTCCTTGCTCGCACACGCTTTTTCAGTTCTGCCCACAGATTTTCTATAGGATTGAGGTCAGGACATTTTCTGGATTTTTCCAAGCTGTTTAAAACCTGTTAGGGCTAGGGGGCAGTATTTGCACGGCCAGATAAAAAAAACATACCCAATTTAAACTGGTTACTACTCTTGCCCAGAAACGAGAATATGCATATAATTAGTGGATTTGGATAGAAAACACCCTAAAGTTTGTAAAACTGTTTGAATGGTGTCTGTGAGTATAACAGAACTCATATGGCAGGCCAAAACCTGAGAAGATTCCATACAGGAAGTGCCCTGTCTGACAATTTGTTCTCCTTCTGTGGCATCTCTATCGAAAATACAGCATCTCTGCTGTAACGTGACATTTTCTAAGGCTTCCATCGGCTCTCAGAAGGCGCCAGAAAGTGTAATGGGGTGTCTGCAGTCTCTGGGCGAAGTACAGCAGCTCTGTTTGTGAGTGGTCAGGCTGGGAACAGTGACACTGGAGATGCGCATTCATGAGAATTCTATTTTTTTTTCTTTCAGCCTTTGACTGAATACAACGTCTCCCGGTTGGAATATTATCGCTATTTTACGAGAAAAATAGCATAAAAATTGATTTTAAACAGCGTTTGACATGCTTCGAAGTACAGTAATGGAATATTTAGAATTTTTTTTGTCACGAAATGTGCTCGCGCGTCACCCTTCGGATACTGACCTGAACGCACGAACAAAAAGGAGGTATTTGAATATAACTATGGATTATTTGGAACCAAAACAACATTTGTTGTTGAAGTAGAAGTCCTGGGAGTGCATTCTGACGAAGAACAGCAAAGGTAATCCAATTTTTCTTATAGTAATTCTGAGTTTAGTGAGCACCACACTTGGTGGGTGTCAAATTAGCTAGCCTGTGATGGCGAGCTATATACTCAGAATATTGCAAAATGTGCTTTTGCTGAAAAGCTATTTTAAAATCTGACACCGCGATTGCATAAAGGAGTTCTGTATAGAGGTCGACCAATTATGATTTTTCAACGTCGATACCGATTATTGGAGGACCAAAAAAGCCGATGCCGATTATTATGATTTGGGAAAAAATACATATATATTTGTATTTCGCGCATATATATATATATATATATATAACACACACACACACACACAGCTCTGAAGTGACAACAATACTGAAGAGTCTGCTTAGGAGACAAATACTCTCAACAAAATAGAGTAAGTTACCTGTGATGAATGCTGAAAACAAAAACTGTAATTTCTATATGCAGGGAATCCTATTTTAATAATGGGCATGGTAAGAATTGACTACCAAAGTGCGAGTCCTTAATTCCCATGACACCTTCTAGCAAAATCTGAAAAGCTGTTCCTTCATTTATTCCATAGGATATTTTTAGATTAACTTAAAATAAGGTCTGTGTTTGGTTTAGGCTTACACCACCTTGCCAATTTTATAACTGTGTAGATATCCATAGGATATAACTGATCAATATAAGCGAAGATAAACATTTTTGTAGAGTGGATTTATGAAAATATGTTGACAAACGTTATCTATTGAGATTCACATGGGTATCAAAACGCCGTGGCGGTTTAAGCACAAAACACAGACCTTATTTGAAGTAGATCAAGACATTCTCTATGGAAGACATGAACGGTAAAATAACGAAGGAACCCCTTTCAAGTTCAGCCGCAAGTTATTACAGGAATTATGACGCGTCGACTATTTCTCTCTAAACCATACACCTTTGACTATTACGAGCCTGCTGCTGCCTACCACCGCTCAGTCAGACTGCTCTATCAAATATCAAATCATAGACTTAACTATAATATAATAAACCTTAGTTTCCGGATTTGACCATATTAATGACCTATCATCTCGAAAACATTATTCTTTCAGTGACATACGGAACCGTTCCATATTTTATCTAACGGGTGGCATCCATAAGTCTAAATATTCCTGTTACATCGCACAACCTATAATGTTATTTCATAGTTCTGTAAAATTCTGGCAAATTAGTTCGCAACGAGCCAGAGTCTGTATACCCTGATTCTGCGTGCAACGAACGCAAGAGAACTGACACAATTTCACCTGGTTAATATTGCCTGCTAACCTGGATTTCTTTTAGCTAAATATGCAGGTTTAAAAAATATATACTTCTGTGTATTGATTTTAAGGCATTGATGTTTATGGTTAGGTACAGTCGTGCAACGATTGTGCTTTTTTTCGCAAATGCGCTTTTGATAAATCATCCCCGTTTGGCGAAGTCTGCTGTCTTTGTTAGGAAGAAATAGTCTTCACAGTTCGCAACGAGCCAGGCGGCCCAAACTGCTGCATATACCTTGACTCTGTTGCAAGAGAAGTGACACATTTTCCCTAGTTAAAAGAAATTCATGTTAGCAGGCAATATTAACTAAATATGCAGGTTTAAAAATATATACTTGTGTATTGATTTTAAGAAAGACATTGATGTTTATGGTTAGGTACACGTCGGAGCAAAGACAGTCCTTTTTCGCGAATGCGCACCACATCGATTATATGCAAAGCAGGACAGGCTAGATAAACTAGTAATATCATCAACCATGTGTAGTTAACTAGTGTTTATGATTGATTTGATAGTTTTTTTTTATAAGATAAGTTTAATGCTAGCTAGCAACTTACCTTGGCAACGTAAAGCAGGTGGTTAGAGCGTTGGGCTAGTTAACGTAAGGTTGCATCCCCAAGCTGACAAGGTCAAAATCTGTCGTTCTGCCCCTGAACAAGGCAGTTAACCCACCGTTTCTAGGCCGTCATTGAAAATAAGAATGTGTTCTTTAACTGACTTGCCTAGTTAAATGAAGGTTTAAAAAAAATTATTTAAAAAATCGGCAAATCGGTGGCCAAAAAGACCGATTACCGATTGTTATGAAAACTTGAAATCAGCCCTAATTAATCGGCTATTCCGATTAATCGGTCGACCTCTAGTTCTGTATCTATAATTCTTAAAATAATTGTTTTTTTGTGAACGTTTATCGTGAGTAATTTAGTAAATTCACCGGAAGTTTGCGGGGGGTATGCTAGTTCTGAACGTCACATGCTAATGTAAAAAGCTGGTTTTGATATAAATATGAACTTGATTGAACAAAACATGCATGTATTGTATAACATAATGTCCTAGGAGTGTCATCTGATGAAGATCATCAAAGGTTAGTGCTGCATTTAGCTGTGGTTTTGGTTTTTGTGACATATATGCTTGCTTTGAAAATGGCTGTGTGATTATTTTTGGCAGGGTACTCTCCTGACATAATCTAATGTTTTGCTTTCGCTGTAAAGCCTTTTTGAAATCGGACAATGTGGTTAGATTAACCTGTTAGGGCTAGGGGGCAGCATTTGCACGTCTGGATAAAAAAAATGTACCCGATTTAATCTGGTTACTAATCCTACCCAGTAACTAGAATATGCATATACTTATTATATATGGATAGAAAACACTCTAAAGTTTCTAAAACTGTTTGAATGGTGTCTGTGAGTATAACAGAACTCATTTGGCAGGCAAAACCCTGAGACATTTTCTGACAGGAAGTGGATACCTGATGTGTTGTATTACCTTTAAACCTATCCCATTGAAAAACACAGGGGCTGAGGAATATTTTGGCACTTCCTATTGCTTCCACTAGATGTCACCAGCCTTTACAAAGTGTTTTGAGTCTTCTGGAGGGAGATCTGACCGAACAAGAGCCATGGAACGATGATGTCCCATTAGACACCTGGCGCGCGAGTTCATGTTGGGTACCCTCGTTCCAATACGTTATAAAAGAGTATGCATTCGTCCACCTTGAATATTATTCATGTTCTGGTTAAAAAAGGCCCTAATGATTTATGCTATACAACGTTTGACATGTTTGAACGAACGTAAATATATTTTTTCCCCTCGTTCATGACGAGAAGTCCGGCTGGCTTAGATCATGTGCTAACAAGACGGAGATTTTTGGACATAAATGATGAGCTTTTTTGAACAAAACTACATTCGTTATGGACCTGTGATACCTGGAAGTGACATCTGATGAAGAGAATCAAAGGTAATGGATTATTTACATAGTATTTTCGATTTTAGATCTCCCCAACATGACGTCTAGTCTGTATCGCAACGCGTATTTTTCTGGGCGCAGTGCTCAGATTATTGCAAAGTGTGATTTCCCAGTAAGGTTATTTTTAAATCTGGCAAGTTGATTGCGTTCAAGAGATGTAAATCTATAATTCTTTAAATGACAATATAATATTTTACCAATGTTTTCTAATTTTAATTATTTAATTTGTGACGCTGACTTGACTGCCGGTTATTGGAGGGAAACGATTTCCTCAACATCAATGCCATAGTAAAACGCTGTTTTTGGATATAAATATGAACTTGATAGAACTAAAAATGCATGCATTGTCTAACATAATGTCCTAGGAGTGTCATCTGATGGAGATTGTAAAAGGTTAGTGCATCATTTTAGCTGGTTTTATGGTTTTGGTGACCCTGTCTTTGACTTGACAAAACATTACACACAACTCTTGTAAATGTACTGTCCTAACATACTCTAAATTTATGCTTTCGCCGTAAAACCTTTTTGAAATCGTAAAACGTGGTTAGATTAAGAAGATGTTTATCTTTCAAAGGGTGTAAAATAGTTGTATGTTTGAAAAATTTGAATTTTGACATTTATTTGGATTCAAATTTGCCGCTCTTGAAATGCACCTGCTGTTGATGGAGTGCACCACGGGTGGCACGCTAGCGTCCCACCTAGCCCATAGAGGTTAACGAGAGTATTGTCTTTAAAATGGTGTAAAATAGTCATATGTTTGAGAAATTGAAGTTATAGCATTTTTGAGGTATTTGTATTTCGCGCCACGTGATTCCACTGGCTGTTGACTAGGTGGGACGCAAACGTCCCACCTTGCCCAGGGAGGTTAAAGGCACAGTCAACTTAGTGTATGTAAACTTATGACCCATTGGAATTGTGATACAGTGAATTGTAAGTGAAATCTGTCTGTAAACAATTGTTGGAAAAATTAATTGTGTCATGCACAAAGTAGATGTCCTAACCAACTTGCCAAAACTATAGTTTGTTTACAAGAAATTTGTGTATTGGTTGAAAAACGAATTTTAATGACTCCAACTTAAGTGTATGTAAACTTCCAACTTCATCTGTAGGTGTTACAGACTGGGTCAGGGAGAAATAAAAAATGTCAGTGAAGCCACTTGCCAGCTGGTCAGCGAATGCTCTGAGTACACGTCCTGGTAATCTGTATGGTCCTGCGGCCTTGTGAATGTTAACCTGTTTAATGGTCTTACCTACATTGGCTTGATCACAAAGTCGTCTGGAACAGCTGGTGCTCTCATGCATGGTTCAGTGTTGCTTTCCTCGAAGTGAGCATAGAAAACGTTTATCGCGTCACGTAGGTTTGCGTAACTGGGCAGCTCGTGGGTGTGTTTCCCTGTAATCCACATTCGACTAGCGTCAGAGACGGTCTTCGTCGTGTATTGATGCTTTTCCTCTTTGATGGTTCGTCGAAGGCGTAGTGGGATTTCTTATAAGCATGCGGATTAGTTTCCTGCTCCTTGATAATGACAACTCTATCTCCTCTGGGTGAAAGTTAAACTTTTTTAATACCCTGAAAACGTAAAGACACTGAACATTTTGTTCATGTGGCAGGCAACAGGGTAATTGTCATCGTTACGCCTTATGGTGCTCTTATGCTCACTAATTCTTTGCTTAAAGGGATACTTCAGGATTTTGGCAATGAAGCCCTTTGTCTACTTTCTCAGTCAGATGAACTCGTCAATAAAAATGTTATGGCCATATCACATGGGCAACGTAAGATGCAATTAACATTCATAGTGTAACATGTAATAAAGCCTTTAACGTTAAACCTTTTACCAGACCGAGGGTGTCTAAAGTCAGAGCTTTTTACACTGCGCAATTGCCACAGGGATGATTGCCATTTCTGAGAGGCGCAAGGAGGGTTTGTTTGGAGCCAGAGTTAATGCTTGCTCTAGCAAGTTTTTATTGCTGAAGTTTGAACATTGTTTATAAACAAAAAGAGGGGAATTTTTTTAATAGTTGGCTCAGGGTAGGATCAGATGTAAGTAGATGCCAGTGCTGGATCACAGAATGTTTGATCATATATGCTTTAGGGGTAAATGTGGTTCTACATGTAACAAAGCCGTTTTCACACTTTTGCCCAGCAACTCTTGGCATAGTTTGGCGAGTGCATCACAATACGCTTCCTCCACGTACTGGGAAGCAGGGATTGGAAATGAAATTGTATCCTTTTTTTTTGTTCCGTTCCACAGGTCCGACCAGTAAAATAAAGTTCTGAACCGGTTCAAACCCCAAAGTACTGGTTTATATCGTTCCTTTTTAAACTTCTGAAATCATACTTTTTTACATTTAGCTCAACATTAAATTACTTCCCCAATCATGCAGTGCTGATAGAGCAGCTTGCTATGGAGCAGGCAAGCTATAGCTCAGTGAGTTGTTTAAATGTGTGATGTAAAGACAATTATAGGGTGCATTCTTGGGGATGGGTGGAAGAGGAGCGGAGCCATAGATTGAAGCGCTTGGGGTCTTGTGATGACATGCATTATCTGAATTAGGCCCGTTATTATACATACGGAGGAGGGCTTCTATGGAAGAACTTTGAATGTCTTCGAACTTTAAAGTTGGCTTAGCTAGCTAACAATCTTGTGCGTGAAGCGCGACACCAGAATTAATAACACCTACGTTTTTGTAGTTAATAAATCCAATGCGTTAAATATAGTATCCCTAACTAGCATTGAAAAGTTAATTAATTAAAAAGCCCTCATCTTTTGAATCATGCTTGTAACATCAGTAGGCCACAGCTCTGCTTTGGAGGAGCAAGTAGCCTACACGTACACTTCAAAGATTCTCAGCTGGCAGCCAGACACTGGAAGAAGTTTCTGATTGACAGAGGGAGGGCTATGGATAGGTGCTTTTGTTCTGTTTTTTTGTGGGACTGCAAAAAAAATGCCCGCAATGTAAAATAACTTTATTAACCAGTTCCCATGCTTTTAAATTAACTGTTCTGTTTCACGACAGTATAGATCACTTTCGTTCCCGGTTCTGATTCTGTTCCCTGAAAAATGTTATTTTCCGATATTTGTTTCTCTTCCCCAGAACTGGTTCCAACCCCTGCTGGGAAGAGTAACCTCTGTCGAAGAACCTCTGTCATGTATTTTTTGTGAAACTATTGTGTTTTTTTACTATACAGAAATATCAATCGACAGCGATCGGGACAGTGTTATCGACAGCGAAGATGGCAAAGATACTGATGTAAGACTTTTTTTTTTCTCTCTACTCATCCAGAAAGAAACTGATGTTTTTTAGAGAGTGAAGTTGGCATAATTTTAAATCTTGATCCAAACAAGGTGAAAATACAGAAAATTCTATTTGATTCAGATAATTGTATTATCCCTGTGGTGTTTGAACAGCAGTCAGACGAAGACTTTGACGAGGAGGGGCCAAGCAGCATTAAGAAGGTGAGGACAATTTCACTCTTGACTGTCAGGGTCAATGTTCAAACCCAGAGTTGGTGGATATCTTTGTGATAACAATAACACACACACAGGATTGTATCTCTGTGTGAACAATTCTGACAAGGGATGATTAGGGTATTTGCCAATTTTAATCAAAGACGAAACAGAGAAGTGTGCGATTGATTGAATCCTACCTACTCTGGACACTGGCCATAAGAATGCTATTGTTTATGGTGACGATGGTAATGATGTCATTTAGAAGACGCTCTTATCTTAGTCAGGAATGTAAATGCAATTTGCAACAGCATGGATGACATTGAATGATTTCCTCTGCAGAAGTCGTCCATGTTGAGTGATGACGACGAGGGGGAAGAATCAGACATATTTGGAGAGTCGGACAAAGACGACGACGATGATGATTGCATAACGGTATGCTTGTGATTAAAGTTTACTGCTGGATAATGATACTAACATTATTACAAACAGGTCATTTATTAAATATTACAACCTTTATTCATCCAGTTAAGTCAACATTGCTAATACTTTATATGTATGACTTAAGTGAATATAACATGTTAGTTAATTGCATGTTTACATGTCCCCTTGCATGAATATTAAATGTTCTATTCCACCTCTCTTTTACGTAAGTCTTTGTGTCACATTCAGAACACAGGACCATCATCCTTTGCTGATGAGCTGGCCGCCAGAATCAAAGGAGAACCTATCAGCAAGCCGGAGGGAGATCGCACATGTAAGTTGACTTGATATAACTTGCATGGCTGCAGGAAGATGTTTAGGGGTGAGGCTGCAGAGAGAGATTGTTTTCCTGTGCTGCTGACAACTATTTTTGTCCGATCATACAGGGGTAATAAAGGTCCAATGCGCACATTTGTATTTAAAAAATAAAAAAAAATAATGATTTATCAGGGGGTACTTCCCGCAGCTGTGATGACCTGTATTACAAACTGTTCGATACTAAAGTTGGGCGGTATCCAGATTGTCATACCGTTTCTGTACCATACCGGGGCATACAATATTACCGAATGTAACATATCTTAAAAAAGTATATTTTATTTTGAATTTTAATGCACAAAACAATTTAGGCAAGTCTCTGCTGTAACCAATAAGCTTCATCTTGACATAGCCACTTAGCTAGCAAGACAAATGCATAGCTGGAGCCCTGAGCTGGATATCATTTAGTTGACACATCTTAGATTTCTTATAGTTCTACTTTCTTATAGATAGAAGCAATGGCGTATATGACGCACTAGGCTAGACAACAACAAAAAACGCCCTCCTCCTATACCCGCCAAGTAGAAATTGAATGGTTTTAGGGGCAAGGCCATCTGCCAGGGCTATAGAGACTCTACCTGTTGAAAAATTGTATTTTGACCTGTCCTGTTTTTAGGATATGGTGTGTAAACATGTTAGTTCATATTCACATCGAAGCACATTGCTATTTGATAGGGCGCCAGAGGCTGTAGACACTCTACCTGTTAGAAAATTGACGGAGCTTTGGTGGAGTGCCGCTGCGCTGCGTCTCTCCAACAGCAGCATTGGAGAGGCGCGCTGGGCATGGACAAGATAGATATTGTGCACCCCTGTCTTCGTCAAAGTGGGTGCGTCTTGGGCAGTTTAGCTTGGAAAATACTGCCCTTGTCAATCTGCCGCTCTAATCCTGCTTGATGGACGGGCCGGCCTTGCACACACTCCCTGTTTCTGTATGATCTTCTCTACTAGCCTGGGTACCAGTGTGTTTCTGCTTTAGATAACTTGTTTCCTTTTTATGTCAGATGGTCCAGCACCATCCTCAGACAATTGCTTACATTTTTGGTGTAATTCTCAATTCATGCTTAAAATACAGAATAAAATCTTGCTGTGTTAAGTGATTGCGCAAAACACCAGGCCCTAATTTGTATACAGAAACCATTCGGCACTTGAAGAAAAATCTGCCTAAAGTCAATCATCTTTCCTCCCTGTTTGAATCCTATCATCACTGTTTGCTCCATATAGACTTGAAGATGTGTTTTCAGTTTATGTAGGCCATACATCAAATGTGATGTCATACAGCACAACATGTCTGTCTTTGCGAATTACATGAGTACATAGATGTTTCACTTCATATTACCGTATTGTTCTGCATGCTCATGTTTCCTTTCCCATGTCACCTCCATGAAGCGTTATCGTCTGCCTCTAAGAAGAAGAGTAAAACAAAGAAAGAGCCCAAGGCTGAGAGGCCACATGGTAGGACATTCATTCACTCACTTACTTATGTAAAGGAGGAATTCCGTTACTTTGCGTTGTGAACAAGCACCTCATCTCACACTCTATGCATCCAATTACACTGAGTATACCAAACATTAGGAACACTTTCCTAGTATTGTGTCGTCGTCGTCCCCCTTTGCCCTCATTCATCGTGGCATGGACTCTACAAGGTGACGAAAGCGTTCCACAGGGATGCTGGCTCATGTTGACTCCAATGCCTGGCACCAACTGGCATACCCTGTTCAAAGGCACTTAAATCCTTTGTCTTGCCCATTCTCCCTCTGAATGGCTTAAAAGTCCTTCTTTAACCTGTCTCCTCCCTTTCATCTATACTGATTTTAATTGGATTTAACTAGTGACATCAATAAGGGATCATAGCTTTCATCTGGATACACCTGTTTAGTCTGTCATGGAAAGAGCAGGTGTTCTGAATGTTTGTACACTCAGCTTAGCAGGGAGTATATACACTAACTCTTCAGTCAGAAGAACATCAGTGGAGGTAGTCTCGCTTCAAAGTAACTGAACTAGATATCATTTGTCATAACTAAGTAATTTTATAATAAAATGACATTCCATTTATTTGTTTTATTTATTTTATCTTTATATGTTTCTTGTAGACACAAGACCTGATTTGTTTGTGTTGTTGTAGCTATTGAAGATGACAGTGAGGAATTGTTTGGGCCGCCGAAGATGGAGGACGAGGACTTCTCTCCGTTCGGAGGGAAAGGAGGCCTCTTCAGCGGAGGAAGAGGACTGTTTGATGATGACGATGAAGTATGCTCCTTTTTGTAGCTTCCATATCTTAATTTTTAAATGTGACTTACCAATTGTAATTTCATTTAATATGGTAGGACAAAATCGATCTGGCCTGTTAAAGGCTCCCAAAGAGTATATTTTAATTAGTTTTGTCTGAAACCATAGCAGACCTAATGATATGTTTGTTGTCCAGGGGGATCTGTTCTCTGATGCACCTAAACAGCCTGTGGCAGAGGAGAAGACCAGGAACACAGCTCACGCCACAGGTAATAATGGCCCTACAACTAACCGCTGAAACACCAAGTCCGTTTTTATTTAGGGCACTTTGTAGCAAAATGTTTTGTAAACCAACATTTCTTGTTGGGCAAGTTCAAATAGTAGCTTCACCTTTCTCTCAGTTTGGGCATGTTATTAACTGAGAATGTTGTTAATTTTGTACTATGGCTGTGGTCACGGTTTCTAATTTAGTTGTCGTGGGTTACCGTCTTCATTTTTAGATGCTTTTTCCTGGACAGTATTCAGACTTGGACCTGTTTACAGAACTTGTATTTCTCTTATTTTTCTGCCAGAACCTGTCAACTCTGCTAAGAAGATTCCTTCAGTGGCTGTGTCAATATTCCCAGGTAACAGAAACATGCCCCAAGGACAGCAAAGGCCTTTCAAAGATGACATTGATTATAACATAGTAATAACTGTCAGACACTTTTGGGGCTTGAGGACATAATGCCTCTACAGATTCACTCTTACCCTTTTGAAATGGAATTGGAATGTATTCAGTGGAAATGGAATTTGTTCAATTCAAACTAAATACTGCAACATAACATGACTACATGTTGACAATTCTGTAATGGTATTGAGAAGATCATCCTCTGAGTCTATCCTGTCCACCTCTTTTCCCATAGAGAACAGCCTGTTTGGCATTCCCAATAACTCTGATTCAGTGGAGGGCAGAGAGAACGGCAGTTTAGCCAAACCCAACAAGACCCAGACATCAGCCCCTAGAAACACCTCTTTAGGGGGAGGAGGAGGGGGGCTGTTTGATGACGATGAAGAGGATGACTTCTTCACTGGCAAAAGCCTTAAGAAGTCCAGCTCAGGTAGGTTACTGTTTGACTGACTTATCTCTCTAGCACGTTGGGTGAGATCCGAACTTGAAATCAACGATTGTAAAATATCAGTGAAAATCGCAAGTACGTAATTTACTCTTAGGCATGTGAATCTCAAGTTAGGAGTCAGCCTATTTTCACCCTATTTTCATTCATGCAATGAGTTTCACATCTAACATTTTGCCTCACTACATTTACATTTTAGTCATTTAGCAGACGCTCTTATCCAGAGCAACTTAGTTAGTGCATTCGTCTTAAGATGGGTATGTGGGACAATCACATATCTCAGTCATAGCTACTTTGAGTATTAATGTACTTACTATCAACAAAGTCAGAGCTAGTAAGGAGGAAAAAAGTAAAGTGCGAGTGTTGGTTCACAAAAGGCCTTTGGGAGGGACCAGAGGTGGCAGAATGGAGTACTCTGGTTGGGGTGTAGGTTTTGAGCAAAGCGAGCTTTGAATGGAAGCCAGTGGAGTGTGCGGAGGAGGGGAGTGACATGGGAGAACTTGAGAAGGTTGAACACCAGGCGGGCTGCAGAATTCTGGATAATTTGTAGGGGTTTGATGGCATAAGCAGGGATCCCAGCCAACAGCGAGTTGCAGTAGTCCAGACAGGAAATGACATGTGCCTGGATTAGGACCTGCGCCGCTTCCTGTGTGAGTTAGGGTCGTACGTTACAGATGTTGTAGAGCATGAACCTGCAGGAGTGAGTCACTGCTTTGATGTTTGCAGAGAACCGTGGGGTTGTCAACAGTGATGGAGAGGACTTGGAGCGGGCAGGCCTTCCCTGGATAGAAGAGCAGCTCTGTCTTGTTGAGGTAGTGGGTAGACATCCAAGATGAGATATTTGCCAGGCACACAGATGTGTGTCGCCACCTGGGTGTCAGAAGGGGGGGAAGGAGAAAAGTAGTTGTCACTCACATAGCAATGATAGGAGAGACGATATGACGGTGCCGAGTGACTTCATGTATAGAGAGAAGAGGAGAGAGCCTAAATCTGAGCCCTGGGGGACACCAGTAGTGAGAGTACGTGGTGCAGAATCAGATCCTCTCCACGTCACCTGATAGGAACGGCCGGGCAGGTGGGATGCAATCCACGAGTGTGCAAATTCTGAGACACCCAGCCCTGAGAGGGTGGAGAGGAGGATAAGATAGTTCAGTGTCGAAGGCAGTGGATAGATCTAGGAGGATGAGAACAGAGGAGGGTCAGCTTTTGCAGTGCGGAGAGCCTCTGTGTCACAGAGGAGAGCTGTCTCTGAGTGACCCCTCTTGAAGCCTGACTGGTTAGGGTCAAGAAGATCGTTCTGAGAGCAATAGCGAGGGAGTTGGTCAGAGACAGCACGCTCAAGTGTTTTTGAAAGAAAAGTAAGAAGTGATATCGATCTGTAGTTTTTGATTAGTCTTGGTTTCTTCAGTGGATCGACTCTTGACATTTTGAAGTCAGAGGGGACGCAGCCAGTGGTCAGGGAAGTTAGGAATGGGAGAAGGTCTCCAGAGATGGTCTGGAGGAGGGGATGGGGTCAAGCGGGCAGGTTCTTGGGCAGCCAGACTTCACTAGTCGCAGGATTTAATCTGGAAACGGGAGAAAGCGGTCAAGGCATGGGGTAGTTCTTTGTGAGTGTGGCCAGGGGCTCAATAGGCTGAGTGAATGAGGAGCGGATGTCGTCAACCTTATTTTCAAAGTGTCGACAAAATCCTCCACACGGATTACTAAGGAGGGATGGGAAGGTGGAAAATAATTTCATAGGGTTAGAGGCAGAGGCTTGACATTTTAAGTGATAGAAAGTGGTTTTAGCAGCGTATACAGAGGAAGAGAAGGTAGAGAGGAGGGAGTGAAAAAATGATGGGTCCCCCGGAAGTTTCTGTAACCTTGCAATGAGCCATGGAACAGGAGGGGAGGGCCGAGACGGAAGGAAAGGGGACAGTGCGTGTCATATGATGTGGAAAAGGTGGGGAGGGGAGGCAGAATCAGTTGAACGGAGGGAGAAGGATTTATCAGAAATAAAAGATCCCAGAAATGTTCCATACGCACAAGAACCTTACTGTATTTCTGTAAAATGTGCACAAATTGGTTTACATCCCTGTTCGTGAGCATTTCTCCTTTGCCAAGATAATCCATCCACCAGACAGGTGTGGCATATCAAGAAGCTGATTTAAACAGCATGATCATTGCACAGGTGCACCTTGTGCTGGGGACAAAAGGCCACTCAAATGTGCACTTTTGTCACGCAAGACAATGCAACAGATTTTTTTACATTACATTTTAGTCATTTAGCAGACGCTCTTATCCAGAGCGACTTACAGTAGTGAATGCATACATTCCATACATTTCATTTCATGCATTTATTTTTTTGTACTGGCCCCCCATGGGAATCGAACCCACAACCCTGGCGTTGCAAACACCATGCTGGCGTTGCAAACACCATGCTCTACCAACTGAGCCACAGGGAAGGCAGATGTATCAAGTTTTGAGGGAGCATGCGATTGGCATGCTGACTGCAAGAATGTCCACCTGAGCTGTTGCCACAGAATAAAATTTTCATTTCTCTACCATAAGCCGCCTCCCAACATCATTTAAGACAATTTGGCAGTACGTTCAACCGGCCCCACAACCACAGACCACGTGTAACCACTCCAGCCCAGGACCTCCACATCCGGCTTCTTCACATGCGGGATTGTCTGAGACCAGCCACACGGGCAGCTGAAACTGTGGGTTTGCACAAACTCTCAGAAACCGTCTCAGGGAAGCTTAACTGCGTGCTCGTCATCCTCACCAGGGTCTTGACCTGATGGCAGTTTGACGTCGTAACCGACTTCAATGGGAAAATGCTCACCTTTGATGGCCACTGGCACACTGGAGAAGTGTGCTCTTCACGGATGAATCACAGTACCAACTATACTGGGCAGATGGTAGACAGCGCGCATGACGTTGTGTGTGCGAGCGGTTTGCTGATATCAACCTTGTGAACAGAGTGCCCCATGGTGGGGTTATGGTATGGGCAGGCATACGCTACTGACAACGAACACACTTGCATTTTTTCTTTGGCAAGTTGAATGCACAGATATACTGTGACGAGATCCTGAGACCCATTCTCGTGCCATTCATCCACCGCTATCACCTCATGTTTCAGTATGATAATGCACGGCCCAATGTCACAAGGATCTATACACAATTCCTGGAAGCTGAAAATGAAATGAATAGTAAGTGGAAATCTAAACTGAAATATCCCTTTAATAGTGGTTGGTGTGTCAACAATCAGCTGCAAGTTGTCAGCAGTTCACAAACCAAGTAGGCTACTGAGAAGACAGACAGCACTTAAAGCAGATGCCCCTAGCTAGCAAAAAGACAGTACTAGACAACAGTTTAAGACCAAATGATACTTATCACACCTGGAGATATCAGGAGTCATCTAGCTATAGAATGAAGCACTAAAACTGTATTCAGCGCAAGCACTAATGTGTAACCTGTGTTCAGCTGGACAGAAGAAATCCAAGCAAAAGAAGACAGTGGATCTGTTTGGAGGAGATGATGAAGATGAGGATGGTGACATCTTTAGTGAGAGCTCTGTCGCCCCGCCCACTCTACAGAGCAGGAAGGAGGTGGTAGTGGAGGAAGAAGAGGTGAAACAGGCTCCTCAGAAGAAGGTGAATACTCACACGTGTACATTGTGTTTCCATATTAACAAGTGTTGATTGACTCATGATTTTAGAGTGATTACAGTAATGGATTTGGGGTACTTGGTTATCATGATTATAAGTTGCTTACTTACAGTAGTGTTGATGAGTTGTGCTGTTGATGATTTTTGGTTTTAGTAATGAATTATGCTGAAGGTTGTTGGTTATAGTGATGAGTTGTGGTAATGATGGTTATTTGTGTTCAGATGCCAGCAGGAGGCGTCTCCATGTTTGGTCCTGGTACCAAGAGCCTACTTACTGAGGCACTGAAGAAACGACAGCCCTCCACCAGCGAAGAGTCAGAGGAGGTGGGAGTCCTCTTTCATCTACCCATCATCTCTCTCATCCATCTCTTTATCTATATTTATCTATCTACAATCTCTCTCTCATCTATATCTCCATCACTCTTTCTTCCTAACTCTCTCTTTGTTTCTCTTGCGCTCCTTTTCTTCCCCCCCATGTTGTTCATTACAGAACGGCCCTCCTCCAGACGTGGTGAAAACCCCTACTAAGCAGACAGAAAAACCCCAGGCGAAGAGTCTGTTCTCTGACGATGAGGACTCACAGGTGTGCTTCTTCTTTTTTAACACTCATTCTCAAGTATGCAAAAATGTCCTGAATGTTGTTGGAGGTACTTCTCATGCTTATCAATTACATCAATATCTACATGAGCCGTACAATTAATGCTTAGAACGTTAGGTTGATCATGAAGCATGGTATTGTTTTACAGATGTAACCTCACCTTTCTCTGTCCCTGTCTTTCTAGATATTTCAAACCATCCCTAAGAGTCAGTCTAAACCTGAACCCACAACTCAGAGCAAAGCTCCTCTGTCCATCTTCGATGACGAGGAGGAAGAAGTGAGAAAATGAGCCTGACCTATTTCGGTCCCCAAAATATTATAATTTGTAACTGCGTCTTCATATCTAACCACTTTCTTTCATCATGCAGGATCTGTTTGCGTCTGCGAAGAAGTCTAAACCAAGCCAAGCTAAAGCCGCCACTCCAAAAGTCAAGAAACCTGTCTCTAGCTCCCTCTTCAGTGATGACGAGGTAATGGGAGGGAAGGGAACCTTGCAACATAATCTTCAGTTCAACTTCAGCCTGTCAGAAAATAGCCCTTAGCCCCCTCCGTTAGCCACTACCCCTTTGGTATTCACAGATCTGAAATACCTGGAGTTGTAAGCAATATGGTGATGGCTCTGCCATCAAATGGGCTTAGGACCGCTTCAGATAGGGCTTGAAAACTGTTACGGTCTACAAAGGGAAACCCAGACGCGAGCTGCCCAGTGACGCGAGCTTACCAGTCGAGCTAAATGCCTTTTATGCTCGCTTCGAGGCAAGCAACACTGAAGCATGCACGAGAGCACCAGCTGTTCTGGATGACTGTGTGATAACGCTCTCGGTTGCTGATGTGAACAAAACCTTTAAACAGGTCAACATTCACAAAGCTGCTGGGCCAGACGGATTACCAGGACGTGTACTCAAAGCATGCGCGGACCAACTGTCAGGTGTCTTCACTGACATTTTCAACCTCTCCCTGACCGAGTCTGTAATACCAACATGTTTCAAGCAGACCACCAGAGTCCCTGTGCCCAAGGATTACCGCCCCGTGGCACTCACGTCAGTAGCCATGAAGTGCTTTGAAAGGCTGGTCATGGCTCACATCAACAGCATCCTCCCAGACACGCTAGACCCACTCCAATTCGAATACCACCCCAACAGATCCACAGATGACGCAATCTCAATCGCACTCCACACTGCCCTTTCTCACCTGGACAAAAGGAACACCTATGTGAGAATGCTGTTCATTGACTACAGCTCAGCGTTCAACACCATAGTGCCCACGAAGCTCATCAATAAGCTAAGGATCCTGTGACTAAACACCTCCCTCTGCAACTGGGTCCTGGACTTCCTGACGGGCCACCCCCCCAGGTGGTAAGGATGGGCAACAACACATCTGCCACGCTGATCCTTAACATAGGGGCCCCTCAGGGGTGTGTATTTTTGTCCCCTCCTGTATTCGCTGTTCACCCACGACTGTGTGGCCAAACACGACTCCAACATCATCAAGTTTGCTGACGACACAACAGTGGTAGGCATGATCACCGACAACAATGAGACGGCCAATAGGGAGGAGTTCTGAAAACTGGCAGTGTGGTGCCAGGACAACAACTTGTCCCTCAATGTGAGCAAGACAATGGAGCTGATCATGGACTACAGGAAAAGGAGGGCCGAACAGGCCCCCATTAACATCGACAGGGCTGTAGTGGAGCGGGTCGAGAGTTTCAAGTTCCTTGGGGTCCACATCACCAACGAACTATCATGGTCGAAACATACCAAGACAGTCGTGAAGACAGCACGACAAAGCCTTGGTCCCCTCAGGAGACTGAAAAGATTTGGCATGGGTCCTCAGATCCTCAAAAGGTTCTACAGCTGCAACATCGAGAGCATTCTGACCGGTTGCATCACCGCCTAGTATGGCAACTGCTCGGCATCTGACCGTAAGGTGCTACAGAGGGTAGTGCGAACAGCCCAGTACATCACTGGGGCCAAGCCTCCTGCCATCCAGGACCTATATAATAGGAGGTGTCAGAGGAAAGCCCATAAAAGTGTCAGAGACTCCAGTCACCCAAGTTATAGACTGTTTTCTCTGCTACCTCACGGCAAGCGGTACTGGAAGGACCAAAAGGCTCCTCAACAGCTTCTACCCCCAAGCCATAAGACTGCTGAGCAATTCCTAAAATCGCCACCGGACAATTTACATATTCACTGTTTTGTTTGTTACCTATGCATAGTCACTTTGCCCCCACCTAAATGTACAGATTACCTCAACTAGCCTGTACCCACGCACACTGACTTTGTACGGGTGCCCCCTGTATATAGCCTGCTTATGTTATTCCTATTGTGTTACTTTTTATTATTACTTTTATTTTAATCTACTTGGTAAATATTTTCTTCTTTAACTGCACTGTTGGTTAAGGGCTTGTAAGTAAGCATTTCACGGTGAAGTCTACACTTGTTGTATTCGGCGCATGTGACAAATAAAGTGATTTAATATAGCTTACACCCATCCTATTCTTACAAATCTGCCAACACCAGAAAGGTAGATTTTGAACCAGGCTTACTTGTGAAGGTTGTTTCTCTTACTTCAACAGATGATATCTATTTAACCCTTTTCTTTCTGTATTAGGACCAGTGGATGAGCTCCAAGCCTAGTGCTGGTAAGACGGAGGGTAAGACGGAGGGTAAGACTGGAGGGATGAAGTCCAGTACTAGTGCCCCATCTAGTCTACCCAGTGTCAAAGCAGTTCCTAAAGACAGCCTGTTCGATGAGGATGATGATCTCTTTGCTGCTACCAAGGAGTCTAGGTAAATGTCATAGCAATAGACAAAAATACTCAATCTGTAGTATGACGGTGTGGTGTAAATGTCTATGTGTTGGAGCAGTCAGAAGAAGCACCAGAGAGTCTCTCTCCTGTTTGAAGATGAGGATGATGAAGATAAGGGATCCCTCTTCGGCTTCAAAACAAACGTCACCAACAGCTCTACTACAGCTGACCCTAAAGTAAGCCTGGTTTACAGATTATGTCTGTCCACAGCCTATTCCCTATTTAGTGCACTATATAGTGAATAGGGTGCCATTTGGGCATGTATGAATAACCTATAGGTGAAAAGCCTTCAAGGTAACAATGGAATTGTTAAAAAAGATAATACTTCAGTAATGTCTAGGCTCTTGTCTATTATTTTACAACAATAAAAATATTGAATGAATATCGTTGTCGTAAGAAAGTACTGTTTTGACGTACTGTTCATATAAATATACTGTATATGTGGTAACATCCCTGCATTGATAGCTATGTCTGTAATCAATGCTATTTCAGTCCTTTACCCCCCAGCTCATACCCTTTTCTCCTGTGCCCTTATCCTGTTCTCTAGGCACCTGTTGTAGCCTCCCCAGCCCCCTCGCTGCTCCCGATAGACAAACCAGAGGTGACGGCACCACCTCCTCCCCTAGTGGTAGAGAAACCTTCAGAGGAGGAGAGGGTAGCGAAATACAAGAGTCCTGAGGTGCCATCCCTGTCCTCTCCACTAGAGGGCAGTGAGAGTAAGAAAAAGCCAGTTGGGGCCGTCAGTCTGTTTGGAGGGATCAACGTGCTGGGAGACAGACTGGCAGCAGCCAAGGTGAGATGCTACATAAGACTTAGGGTAGAAATTCCCCCTAAGCTCAGATCTAGGATCAGCTAAACTCACCCAATCCAAATCCTAACCATAACCTAACATTTGGCCATTTGGGACCTTTCTCAATTAATCTTTCTGTGATTCCTCACATTATCTCTCCTCGTCTCTTTCTCAAAACCCATTGGACAATAAAGATCTGAGGTGATGGACCTTGGACCTTTTCCTCCAATATAGTTGAGAAAGATGCAAAAAGAGAGGAAGGTGAATTGAGATGGAGCCCTGCTCTTATGCCTGTGAGTGTGAGGTGCTGTACTCACTTTGACGCCTTTCTGTCTTCCTGTGCCTAACCAAGCAGACTAAGAGCCCATTGGACGACCCGGATGGTGATGACTTCCTGTCTGAGGGCCCGCCCCCCATGGAGAAGGAGGCCAAAACAAAGAAGAACACCCTCAGTCTGTTTGATGATGTGGAAGAGGAGGGTGCTGACTGGACTGCCCCTATCTCCATACCGACCAAACCAGTTGCCAGAAACACACTAAAGGTATGAATTATTTTATTCATATTACTGACAATTCCTGTGTGTGTCTGTAAATCCTGTGTCTGTCTGTTAGCCTGCGGAGGTGCGTCCTCGTACCAAGAGTAGTACCGGGGTGTTCCAGGATGAGGAACTGCTCTTCAGTCAGACTCAGCAGAGGGACAACGACCCTGACGTTGACATCTTCGCCACACCTGACAAGTCTTTGGTGAGTTCTAGGGACAGTAGGCTTAGTGAGAGGGTATATGTGTTAGTATTGAGCTAGAGCAAAACACCTGCACTCACCAGGACCAGGGTGGATGTCTTGTATTGCATCAGCACATTGACGCGCATACTACTTGCTACCCCTTTGAGTGATAAATCAATTGTGCGAATGATAGTAGTGATGATAAAATGCTGTGTTCCTGTCTCAGAGGTCCAGGCCTAGCTCAGTGAAGTCGGCAGCTCCAACACTGTTTGGTGATGATGAAGATGACCTCTTCAGCTCTGTCAAGCCCAAAGCAGCTCCTCCGGTACCCTATTCTAAATCACCTCAATCAATACAATATGCATACAACTTGATGACTTTACCGGGGACTGTACATCCTCAGTCCTTGTCCTTTCTTTGACCTGCATCCTCAGAAGGTATCGGAGAAGCCCAGTAAACCCACTAAAGACGAGCCATCCTCAAAACCTGCTGTGACAGCACCAGTCACAGAGAGTGAGGTAAGGCTGATGAAACTAAGAGTCTTAGTCTATACAGAATGTGATTGCCAATGTGCTTATGATTAAAGGGTGTCCGAGGAGGCTGGTGGAAGGAGTTATAGGAGGATAGGTTCATTGTAATGGCTTAAATGGAACACATCAAACATACGGAAACCACGTTTGACTTCGTTCCATTGATTCCATTCCAACCATTACAATGAGCCCGTCCAAAATAACTCCTCCCACCCGCCGCCTCTGGAGTGAGTACAGTACCAGTCATAAATGACACATCGACTCATTCAAGTTTTTATTTTGACTATTTTATACATTGTATAATAATAAAGACATCATGTAGTAACCAAAAAAGTGTTAAATAAATCAAAATATATTTGTTATTCTTCAAAGTAGACAACTATTGCCTTGACAGCTTTGCACACTCTTGGCATTCTCTCAACCAGCTTTATGAGGTAGTCACATGGAATACATTTCAATTAACCGGTGTGCCTTGTTAATTTGTAGAATTTCTTTCCTTGTTGTGACAAGGTAGGGGTGGTATACGGAAGCTAGCCCTATTTGGTAAAAGACATGAGCTGTGTTCGAATACTCATACTCCCAATCATATTTTACGTCACGAATAGGAAGTATACACGCAGAGGACACTATTTCTTTGAAAAAGGTGAGAATCCGTCTCACTTGTTCATTGAATGTAAATTTGTCCGAATTTTGGGAAAACTTTGCAAAATACTTAATTACCATTATGAACACTACCTATGTTTATGACATGAAAGATATAATATGTTCCTATTGCAATGATAACAAGACCACTAAAATGATTGTGAATTTTTTTATTCTTGTTGCCAAATACTTCATACACAAACAAAAATTCCAAAATTCTATGCCAAAATTACCTTTTTTTTTTATTGAATTTAACTGTTTTATTAAAACATTAACCCTAGTGAACAATAACAAGAATAACATTTTCCTAAATCATTACAATAACATTTTTTCAGAGTGATTACAATTAGAAGTGTTTATTTTTTATATTCTTTTTGGCTTGGTCCAGTATTTTTTTTGTTAATGCCTGCGTTCTGTTTTGTATGATGTAAGAATGTAAATTGTTGCTCTGTATTTTGAATTATAAATAAAATTATTAAAAAAGAGAAGAAAAAAAGGACACTATTTCCGTAATTTAGGGCCCATAATGCATTTCTTCGGGAAATGGGCGTGGCTTCACATGGTTTTGTGATTTGAAGATAATGGCGGAAAATATGCAGTCTAAGTCCAATGAGAGCGGATAGAAATTAATTGCTGATTATGACAAATGTTGAGCAATGTAATAAAGTTATGACTTTTCAAATAGGTTACCTTACACGTTATGTTGGCAGGTAATTTGTTAGCTACGCTGTCCTTGTGAACCACGTAGCATATCATTACAGCAGTATGTACCGGTATGTTTGTTAGCTACCTAACTAACGTTAGTTGGCTACTTATACATCAAACTTGCCAGTATATTAATCGCGTGATAATAATTACAGGGAGTTATTTTGATAAACATGTCTTCAGTTAACTATAGGCTATCTAACTACCCAACATTTAGTGACTTGATTTTTTCCTGTCATTCTTAGCATAGCTAAATTGTGTCGTCGTTGTGCGTTCTCAATGGACATTCGGTGCTTTTGTAAATTTGCTCTGGCTATCCATTCCGATTTCAGAGCACTCTCGTTTTAGTGTACCAGAGCGCAGAATAAGACATTTACGACACCCGTTGAATATGGCCGGTGTCAGTAAACGTTGACAAAAAAGCGTAATTCAATTGTTTCCAGCAGCACAGTTAGTCACCAACGCTCTGGGTATCATGAAAACTGCCTAACCAGCTCTGCTAAGGCGAGTAAAATGGTCAGAGTGGTCTCATTTGTGTCTGGAAGCCAACGTTAGCTTGGGTGCTTGACTGCCGTTGTACGGCCGGAACGCTCAAATCAATCCTACTCCTAGCCTAAGCGTCCAGTGTACTCTCCGAGAGCGAAACCGTCTTAATTCACAAACGGACAATCTGTTTACGCTCTGAATTATGAGCGCACTCCAGATTTGAATTTAAGAACACACCCGAAGTCGTAAAATGTCTAACTAGTAATTTGTTATGCTAACTAGCTAGCAAGAGGTTGCAAAGCAACAGCATCAACTTCTGGTAGACATGCCAAGATTTAGTACGCTCAACTGAAAGGATACGGTTCGGTTAAAATGAACTAATAGTATGGTATATACTCATTAAGTATACAGTATGTTACTATGGGTGTTCGAACACAGCTCAAGTCTATATTATGGCAAGAACAGCTCAAATAAGAAAAGAGAAACGACAGTCCATTATTACTTTAAGAAATGAAGGTCAGTTAATCCGGAAAATGTCAAGAACTTTGAAAGTTTCTTCAAGTGCAGTCGCAAAAACCATCAAGTGCTATGATGAAACTGGCTCTCATGAGGACCGCCACAGGAAAGGAAGAGCCAGAGTTCAGTTTCAGAGGATAAGTTCATTAGAGTTACTAGCCTCAGAAATTGCAGCCCAAATAAAAGCTTCAGAGTTCTAGTAACAGACATCTCAACATCAACTGTTAAGAGGAGACTGCATGGATCAGGCCATCATGGTTGGATTGCTGCAAAGAAACCACAATTAAAGGACACGAAGAAGAGACTTGTTTGGGCAAAGAAAAACGAGCAATGGACATTACACCGGTGGATATCTGTCCTTTGGTCTGATGAGTCCAAATGTGAGATTTTTGGTTCTAACCGCCGTGTCTTTGTGAGACGCAGAGTAGATGAACGGATAATCTTCGCATTTGTGGTTCCCACCGTGAAGCATGGAGGAGGTGGTCCCTATTACTAGCCCGTTGAACCTCTCTTTCGTGTCGTCTGAGATTTCAAAAGTTTGGAAAGCAGCTGCTGTCATCCCCCTCTTCAAAGGAGGGGACACTCTTGACCCAAACTGCTACCGACCTATATCTATCCTACCCTGCCTTTCTAAGGTCTTCGAAAGCCTAGTCAACAAACAGATTACCGACCATTTTTGAATCCCACCGCACCTTCTCTGCTATGCAATCTGGTTTCAGAGCTGGTCATGGGTGCACCTTAGCCACGCTCAAGGTCCTAAACGATATCGTAACCGCCATCGATAAGAGACAATACTGTGCTGCCGTATTCATTGACCTGGCCAAGGCTTTCAACTCTGTCAATCACCACATCCTCATCGGCAGACTCAATAGCCTTGGTTTCTCAAATGATTGCCTCGCCTGGTTCACCAAATACTTCTCTGATAGAGTTCAATGTGTCAAATCGGAGGGCCTGTTGTCCGGGCCTCTGGCAGTCTCTATGGGGGTGCCACAGGGTTCAATTCTTGGGCCGACTCTTTTCTCTGTATACATCAATGATGTCGCTCTTGCTGCTGGTGATTCTCTGATCCACCTCTACACAGACGACACCATTCTGTAAACCTCTGGCCCTTCTTTGGACACTGTGTTAACTACCCTCCAGACGAGCTTCAATGCCATACAACTCTCCTTCCGTGGCCTCCAACTGCTCTTAAATGCAAGTAAAACTAAATGCATGCTCTTCAACCGATCGCTGCCTGCACCTGCCCGCACGTCCAGAATCACTACTGTGGACGGTTCTGACTTAGAATATGTGGACAACTACAAATACCTAGGTGTCTGGTTAGACTGTAAGCTCTCCTTCCAGACTCACATCAAACATCTCCAATCCAAAGTTAAATCTAGAATTGGCTTCCTATTTCGCAGCAAAGCATCCTTCACTCATGCTGCCAAACATACCCTTGTAAAACTGACCATACTACCGATCCTCGACTTCGGTGATGTAATTTACAAAATAGCCTCCAATACCCTACTCAATAAACTGGATGCAGTCTATCACGGTGCCATCCGTTTTGTCACCAAAGCCCCATATACTACCCACCACTGCGACCTGTACGCTCTCGTTGGCTGGCCCTCGCTTCATACTCGTCGCCAAACCCACTTGCTCCAGGTCATCTACAAGACCCCTGCTAGGTAAAGTCCCCCCTTATCTCCGCTCGCTGGTCACCATAGCAGCATCCACCTGTAGCACGCGCTCCAGCAGGTATATCTCACTGGTCACCCCCAAAGCCAATTCCTCCTTTGGCCGTCTCTCCTTCCAGTTCTCTGCTGCCAATGACTGGAACGAACTACAAAAATCTCTGAAACTGGAAACACTCATCTCCCTCACTAGCTTTAAGCACCAGCTGTCAGAGCAGCTCACAGATCACTGCACCTGTACATAGCCCATCTATTATATAGCCCATACAACTATCTCTTCCCCTACTGTATTTTTTTCTTTATTTTGCTCCTTTGCACCCCATTATTTCTATTTCTACTTTGCACTTTCTTCCACTGCAAATATACCATTCCAGTCTTTTACTTGCTATATTGTATTTACCGTAAATTCCGGAATGTAAGCCGGAACTTTTTTCCCAGGCTTTGAACCTTGCGCCTTAAACAATGACGCGGCTAATATATGGATTTTTCCCGCTTTCAATTTTTTTTTCTCCAAAAAAACACATTCTGTGACGTGCTCAGTTTTTTGGCGTCATGAAGCTTTCATTAGACCAATGAAATTGCCGAACAGGTTAAGGTCAAACAACTTTTTTGTTTACTGATTAGATTAAATCGAGCGCTCTCAAACTTCCCATCATTCTGATTACGGTAGTCATTTTGTCATCCTCATCATGGCAAAGACACGGAGAAATGCATATGATGCAGCTTTCAAGTTGAAGGCGATTGATCTGGCTGTTGGAAAAGGAAATAGAGCTGCTGCACGGGAGCTTGGTCTTAATGAGTCGATGATAAGACGTTGGAAACAGCAGCGTGAGGAATTGACTCGGTGCAAAAAGACTAAATCTTACTGCTAATTATTTTTTTGTTACAAGCCGTGTTTCGTTAAAGCCTGTGTAAAGTTCATTTGTTTCAATGTACCGGTAGGCACATGCGGCTCATTTATGTTCAAAATAATATATTTTTTTAACTTCAGTGGGTGCGGTTTATATTCAGTATTCAGGTGCGCTTAATAGTCCGGAAATTACGGTACTTTGCCACCATGGCCTTTTTTGCCTTTACCTCCCTTATCTCACTTTATTTGCTCTCATTGTATATAGACTTATTTTTCTACTGTATTATTGACTGTATGTTTGTTTTACTCCATGTGTAACTCTGTGTTGTTGTATGTGTCGAACTGCTTTGCTTTATCTTGGCCACGTCACAGTTGTAAATGAGAACTTGTTCTCAACTTGCCTACCTGGTTAAATAAAGGTGAAATAAATGGAGTGCTGCATCAGATGACTTGGCCTCCACAATCCCCCGACCTCAACCCAATTGAGATGGTTTGAGATGTGTTGGACCACCGAGTGAAGGAAAAGCAGCCAACAAGTTCTCAGCATATGTGGGAACTCCTTCAAGACTGTTGGAAAAGCATTCCAGGTGAAGCTGGTTGAGAGAATGCCAAGAGTGCTCAAAGCTGTCATAAAGGCAAAGGGTGGCTACTTTGAAGAATCTCAAATATATTTGATTTAACCATTATTTTTTGGGGGTTACTACATGATTCCATATGTTCTTTTTTTTTTTTGCTTTAATGTCCTAACAATTTTTACATTGTAGAATAATAAACAAAAACCCTTGAATGAGTAGGTGTCCAAACTTTTGACTGGTATTGTTGCCTTACATTTTTTCTGAATTTGAAGGATATCTGTGGACAGTAATGTTCTCTCCTCAGTTGATAGTTATTATACTGTTACATTGCTTTTGGAGATACTCCTGTCTAGATTACTTAACATGATCTTCATTCAACTGCACAGAAGCCGACACCAAGTCCTGTAAAATCTAAAGAGCCTTCACGGATTGGGAAACTCCAAGTAATCTTCTAAAATGTTAAATCAGTCTTTTTATTATTCAATATTTTACTCTTTCTTTAATCTTTCTGAATGAGCTTTCATTCTCCCAACATGTTTTCTGCCAGTCATCTTTGAACCTCCACCTTTGACATGAAACATATCGTCTTTTTCTTTTCCACTGCTGGCTTTAAAGCTAAACTGAGACCGCGTGACTGTCAAATTGATTCTCACAGGGTTTTTTTTTGTTTTATTGTCAAACTGAAAGCAAATGCTCAGCCTTTATTCTTCCTGAAACCTCATGAATAGATATTATTCCTTCTTCTACATTTTATTACTTTCTTTATCTTTTATTATTGGTCTCACTTCCTCTGTTTTGTCTACTGCTTGGTTCTGATGATCATGAGGGACTGCATGAACAAAATTACTTGTAAATCCAATTGAGGACCAATCCAAATTATATCCATTTGCATGTCTATTCACTGTGCTCTGATTACAAAACCCTCTCTTTATAAAGGCCTTTAGTTGGTATGAAATTGGGTCAACACTTGTGAACAAATGTGTTCCTCACTCTCAGGCCAACCTGGTGATCAACCCTGCTGCCCTCCTGCCCGACGCCTTCTCTCGGATCCCAGGGGGGGTCAGTGTACTCCCAGGCTTGAGCCCCAGCCCCAGCTCCTCAGGCCCCAGCGCTAGCCTCAGTCCAGCAGGGACCAAGCCCCACAGCAACAAAGGGGTTAGCTTCGAGAACCCGGTACAGGTGTCCACGCTACAGAGTGCGAACAAGGTGGGTCAGGGCTCTGGCACTGGGGTAGGGTGGACATAATGGAACAGGGTGAGGGAAACATGGAACACCTACATTTGATCCTTAAATTATAGAAATGTAATGTATAAAGCTCTAACCTTGTAACTTCCAAAATAAGCCCCTGTTATGACTCCATGTGTCTTCTTTTCCTGTAGGGTCGAGCTAAAGGCTCCATCCGCCGCAGGCCCCAGACCAGGGCAGCACGGCAGACGTCAGCTCAGAGATCTGTGGAGCAGAGAGACGAGAACCATGGAGAGGACCAGGCTGGACCCAGCCCAACCTTGCCTAGCCCAGCACTATCTAACCCAACCCAGCCTAGCCCGGGACTACCTAACCTAACTCTGCCTAGGTCTAGTCTACCTAACCAAGCCCCAACCTCTGCCTTACCCTCCTCCTTACCTGCTTCCTTACCCTCCAAACCCCTGCTCACCGATTTCTCTGTCAGACCGTCAGTGCTAACACTACCCGTGTCAAACACCCCTCTAAATAAAGACTCTTCTAAGGGTAGCAAGGTGAAGGTGCTGCCTTCTCTTGACGAGGATGACCTGTTTGGGTCTGACAGCCTCTTTGGGTCTGCCCCTGCCCCAGGTCTCAACCCCACCATCCCCTCACCCATAATCACCACTCCATCCCCCAATCCCACAACAAAGACTACAGGGGGTAAAGTGACATCAAAGAATGAGAGTGAGAAGGAGAAAGAGACGACCCCTCAGTCCCTCTTTGACGACCCCATGGGTGACCTGTTCAAGAAGGTGAAGCCGAGGTCAGCTAAGAAGGCCAAGGCATCTTCCTTCCTGGAGGATGAGGAGGAGGATGAAGAGGATATCTTCGGGCTAGGAAAGAGCTCCACTCCCACTACTGCTGGTGGTAAAGACTCTAAGGCTGGGAGCAACTCTACTCCCAAGCAGGACATCTTCCAGGTATTGGTCATGATGATCAATTGTGTCAGTCAATTGAACAGTCAGTCTGTTTATGACTTCAGTTTTTTAAATGAATTTTTCAGCCCGAAATTTACGAACTTTTCATTATAATAGTGTTAATGCAGTTGGTCTGTCACAGAGCATGCTGGGTCAGCACGTCTGTTTATCCAACAGTCACGATCTCTGCAACAGGAGGTAGAGGGAAATCAATATATTCCTTGGAAAGTGTGTGTTCGCACGTGCATGTGTCTGTCTGCTTCTTGTCTGAATATGTCTGTTACCGTTTTCACAGGATGAAGCAGCGACTCCACCCAAAAAGCACAAAGAGAAATCCTTGGATGCCAGTCTGTTTGATGACAACGTTGACATCTTTGCTGATATGACGTCCACTTCAAAACCAAAAGAGAAGAAGTCCAAGAAGGTGGAAACTAAATCAATATTTGATGATGATATGGGTGAGTATTTGCAGAGCACATATTTCAGAATATCTAGAACTTGCATTGTTGTTCCTCAACTGTTTCAACATGTATGTGGAAATTCACCACACACAGACAAATACAGGTATGTGTGCATACCACAGGAGGTTGGTGGCAGCTTAATTGGGGAGGACAGGTTTGTGGTAATGACTGGAGCAGAATCGGTGGAATGGTATCAAACACCATCCCATTCGCTCCTTTCCAGCCATTATTATGAGCCATCCTCCCCTCAGCAGCCTCCAATGGTGCACACACAAAAACAAACACACATACAGTCTGACAATGCCATTGCCACCAGGTTGAACTGACACATTTTACAGTACTGTCCATGCTTCTCTCTCCACAGATGACATCTTCTCTCCCAGCACTGTGAAGCCAGTGACCAAGCAGCCTCCATCCAAGTCCAAGAAGAACCCTCCCTCCCAGGACACCAGTGCAGCGGACGACTCGGGAAACATCTTTGACGACCCTCTCAACGCTCTGGGCGGGAACTGAACCGTGGACCGTTCCTGAGGAGCTAAAACTTTGTGTGCATCCCAAATGGCACCTTATTCCCTAGATAGTTCAAGGTGCCATTTGGTGTCCTAATTGTACAAGTGTGCCGAATAACATGTTGTTTTGGAGGACTGAAAAAAGGGTTGGAGATATTAAAACTGTTCATATAGAGACTATTTATATAAAAACAATTGATTGATCGACATAACCTCAGACGGAAATTAAAACACAGCAAGAAATGTTGAAGGGGATGATTCTGATATACACTTCACATCTTCATCTATGATTGATAACAGACAAAGTAACAGTTATTAAATGCTATTTGTCTTTATTTAATATCCATGATAGCAGCACTTTATAAGCATATTCTTAGCTGTCATTAGACCAGCTGATAATAAATAAATAGTAAATGATTTATAAATATAGTTGGAGAGCTCTGTTTAAGTTTTGGGCTGTGCCATATCATAGTTATGAAGTAATTCTTGACTGTCTATCCTAGCAACAACAAGCAAATGTTTTTGTTTTTCAATTAATATGAAATTGTTAAATTTGTCAACTTTGCCTGTGATGAATGACATTTCAGTTTTTTAAACTAAAATAATGATATTTTATGAAATTTGAAATGTGTGTTGTAAGTTTGTTTCAAATATCTGCAGCACTACTTTAAAGCCTTTTAAGGTCATGAGTAGTGGAATTATGAATGCAGCGGAAATAAGGAAGATGGCCTGAAAGAGGAACAGGGCTGTTCTTAGCACCTCTGTGTGATTCTAGATTTACACGGTTCCTTCCCTTTAATTAAAATTCTACTTCTGTGCTTTAAGGATGGACTTCACTGCCATGTCTTGACTGCTAGTCGACTTTAAATGTTGAGTAACTGCACTGATACATTTTAAAGAGGATTCTGCATCATTGATATAGGAGCCTACATTTTATAAAAAAGTAAAAGCTATATTTTGATCAATTCATTCATCACTGATGGGATTTTATGATTGCTTAATTATAATTTGTACACTTTTAAATCAACTTATTCAAGTCTGATACAAAGACAACCATTATTACACAAATGAAAGGTTAGTGTGTAAGGCGACCAGTATCTTTTAATAACTCGCACGGAAGCCAGTATTCTTTTCTAGGAGAAACGGTCAATCACTGTGACCGAACAATATATTTGTCCCGCCTCTGTGTACTCCCCATTGGTTCACCTACAGAGAGAGAACACGTTACGTCATGGTGCCTTTGTTGTCAATCAAGAGAAGTCACAATGGGCTGGTCAGGAGCCGCTGTTTTTTTTGACAGGTGAGATGAGTTGAGTTCAGGAAAATCCCAAGGGTTACCGATCTACCACTGTTCATGGGCAATAAGAATAGCTTTCCTTTTTATTTTAAAACATGGAGATAAGTAGAACCGTTTCATTATAATCTAGAATGCCGAATCTGAAAAGGAGAGTACGCGTAGCAGCTTACAGCAGCCATCGACCCAAGCAAGGTAGCCATTGTTTGGGTTGCTAAAGTGGTTAGCTAGCTAGCTAACGCTAGTGAGCTAACTGGTTCTGGCTAGCTAGAGTCACAACCTATTTAGTTAGGTATACGAAATAGCTAGCTAGATAATATATGCATTTGCTTTGATAATAACGTTACTATCTATATTTGTACTATTGTTCTATGTCCAGCTAGTTAAAGACGGAGTGGTTCTAGTCTTGGGACGCCAGCCAGTTGTTCATTGGTATACTCGTGCCAGCTATAGGGACCCTCTCTTGGATGCTCTTACGGTGAGTAAAAAAATAAAAGGGGGTTCTGGTGAGACAGAGCCAGGAAAGATTCCTGTCTGGTCATGTATTAGTTATCTAGCTGCATCCTTTGTCTAGTATTTGCTAAGTGTAGCCACATTTCTGTCTTGTAAGCGCTGATAGGAAAGATCAAGACTCTTTGTTTTTCACGATTGACACAAATGGAATATCGGTTGAAATGTTATAATGTAACGCTGGGTTGATAGCTGGCTAGTCAGTCTTGTTTTACTGAAACCAGATTCAGCTCACTTCACATTGCACACCACCTGTCCTGTTGAGGTTTCCAGGTTTTCTTTCTTAGCAGAGATCAAAGCCTAATGGTCATAGTGTAGGCCCTTAACATTGGGAATACAGTAGCCGATTTTCTCATTTGTGGTGCTGAGAAATTCAGCTAGGGATACAGTAGACTTGGTCTTTACAGTGTTTGTGTGAAAGGAATCTAATCTGCTTAAAACCACAACAAATACAGAAATCCCATCTCTCCCTAGTAATTCACTAAACAGATTTCCAATCTCACCACATCTCATGTCGTTCCGAGTATCAATCAGCCCACAACTTTAAATTTGCATGCTTTTAAAATGAAATATTAATGTAGTCACATGACATACAGGTTAACTGTCAAGAGGCCTCCAGTCCCCTATGCCTGCATGGAGTTGTCTGTGTGTTTGATACCATACACTTCTCCTGATGGCATTACATAGGCTAACAGCTGGTCAGTTTCAGCTAGCTAGACTATACTGCAGCCAAGAGCTGTGGCCTGGGCCTTGTGGCCTGCTGAATGTTTTATGAAGGCACTTATGAACCCTTACACTTGTCTCTTCAATTCTGTATTTTTTTTTCTGAAACTATTGCTCTCTAATTGTATAGGCCGGGTCTAAAGTGACAGAGTTGGTGACATTTCAGTGTGTCTGTGTGTGAAGATTTTAATACGCACTTCTTCCAAATTAAAGGAATGCTTTGCGTTCTGCTCACTAGTGTTAGCAGAGGGGTTAGGCTTCCTTGCACATTGTAGGCCATAGTTGTTTCATATTGATAGTTGTTTGTGTTGTCAGGGAAGTAAAGGTCTCCTTACCTACCAGGTGCATGTCAACTCAACTCCCCCCTTTCCAACTCCCCTCAGCATAGCTGGGTTTTTTTGGTCAACTGTTATGCCTCACGGTGTCAGTGTATGAGGAACAAACATAGATGACCTTAGACTCGGAAGAAAGGGCAAGGTACTGAGCCATCACTCTCTCGCCCTCTCTCTCCCTCAGAGCTTTGGGCTTCCTGCATGATGTGTAACTGTGGTGACAACAGAGAGCACCCATCCCTCTCTCCCTTCCCCTGGGCTGCTGCCCCTCCCACACCCCCCTCACCCTAAAGCAGTCCTAACCACATAAAGATGGCGGACAGGAAGGAGCCACCAATCTATAATGATGACAGCGTGGGGGCCTTCCGGTACAAGTTGCCGTTCTACGAGACCATGGAGCTGTTCATCGAAACGTTGACTGGGACCTGCTTCGAGCTGCGCGTCTCGCCCTTTGAGACAGTCATTTCTGTCAAGGCCAAGATCCAGAGGCTGGAAGGTATGGTACATAACAGTAGTCACTCTTACTGACCCAGCATGTAGGTGTCTATACAGCTACCCCTAACATTACTTAAGCAGGACTGGCTCCACTTCAAAATTTGAAATAATCTTTGAGTGATGATCTATCTGTGAGTAATCAAAAGCTCAGACTCATACAAATGTATTCCATTGCAAAGAATAGCTTTTCTGTTTTAGTAGTGCTGGAAAAAGAAATATCCTCACAGCATCAAAAACTCACTATATCTCCCTGCTCATCCGCTAAGCAAAGATTAAGGATCTGTGTAGTTGATTTTCCACACACACATTAACCCTTTACCCTTGTGGGAGTTGGCCTATATTGACAGGGCTAAATCGATACCGATTTATTGGAGGACCAAAAAAAGCCGAGACCGATTAATCGGCCGTTTTTTATTTTTATTTTTTTATTTTTTTTATTTTTTTTATATACATTTGTAATAATGATAATTACAACAATACTGAATGAACACTTTTATTTTAACTTAATATAATACATCAATAAAATCAATTTAGTCTCAAATAAATAATGAAACATGTTCAATTTGGTTTAAATAATGCAAAAACAAAGTGTTGGAGAAGAAAGTAAAAGTGCAATATGTGCCATGTAAGAAAGCTAACGTTTAAGTTCCTTGCTCAGAACATGAGAACATATGAAAGCTAGTGGTTCCTTTTAACATGAGTCTTCAATATTCCCAGGTAAGAAGTTTTAGGTTGTAGTTATTATAGGACTATTTCTCTCTATACCATTTGTATTTCATATACCTTTGACTATTGGATGTTCTAATAGGTACTTTAGTATTGCCAGCCTAATCTCGGGAGTTGATAGGCTTGAAGTCATAAACAGCGCAATGCTTGAAGCATTGCGAAGAGCTGCTGGCAAACGCAGTAAAGTGCTGTTTGAATGAATGCTTACGAGCCTGCTGCTGCCTACAATCGCTCAGTCAGACTGCTCTATCAAATCATAGACTTAATTATAATGTAATAACACACAAATACGAGCCTTAGGTCATTAATATGGTCAAATCCGGAAATTATCATTTTGAAAACACGTTTATTCTTTCAGTGAAATACGGAACGTTCCGTATTTTATCTAACGGGTAGCATCTGTAAGTCTAAATATTCCTGTTACATTACACAACCTTCAATGTTATGTCATAATTACGTAAAATTCAGGCAAATTAGTTCGCAACGAGCCAGGCGGCCCAAACTGTTGCATATACCCTGACTCTGCGTGCAATGAATGCAAGAGAAGTGACACAATTTCCCTAGTTTAATATTGCCTGCTAACATGAATTTCTTTTAACTAAATATGCAGGTTTAAAAAATATATACTTCTGTGTATTGATGGCTTGCTTGTGTGACATGACATCAGTGGTATTTATAATTTGCAGCATTTCCTTCGCTCAGACAAAACATTTGCAAAACTTGCCTAATTACTGGGAGGGATGTGGGCAACTTCTTGTCGCATGTGGTGCTCAAGTTCAGAACGGCTGTCAGTCAAAACCCATACAGAGCTGTGTTTCAGAATGGCGCTGCAGGGAAGAGCAGCCTTTTTACTGTCTCCTGACCAATTGTGGCATTGTTTTTTTTTTTTTCAGCAGATCTTAACTTTTTTTGTAAATAATGTTTCCGCCATTGTTTCCTATGACCAAAAAGATCTTCTGGACATCAGAACAGCGATCACTAACCTTGATTTGGATGAAGATTTATACTTTGTGAGTCGGCGGCGAAGGACATACTGCTAATCCTGGACCAGGCCCAAATCTCGACACTCGTGCAGAATACTTGATCGTTCTATTGTCGAACGTGCAATCACTGGAGGATAAACTGGACGAGCTCCGTTCAAGTCTATCCTAACAATGTGATCTGAAGAACTTTAATATCCTATGTTTCTGAATGACTGATTGGCGCTGGAGGAGATGGCTGCCGTTTTACGGGCTCTTAACCAATTGTGCTATTGTGTGTGTTTTTTTTGCAACTTATTTTGTACATTATGTTTCTGCTCCCGTCTATTATGACTGAAAAGAGCTTCTGGATGTCAGGACAGCAATTATTCACCTCGTACTGGACAAAGATTTTTTTCTTTAACGAGTCGGACGCAAAGGATTTACTTCAAACACCCGACAAGGCCAACGTCCCAGTCATTCGCATGAGAAAGAGACAGAGATATCGGGGACGTAGATCGGGGTGCCTTGTAAGGATCCGACGGCGACTGGGTCATCTGCCTCTACCATCAGTCCTATTAGTCCTACTATTAGTCCTAGTCCTACCTACCAGTCCTACCATTGGATAACAAAATAGATGAGCTACGATCACATATATCCTACCAACGGGACATTAAAAGCTGTAATATCTTATGTTACACCAAGTCGTGGCTGAACGACAACATGGATAACATACAGCTGGCAGGGTTTACGCTGCATCGGCAAGATAGGACAGCTGCCTCCGGTAAGACAACAGGTGGCGGTCTGTGTATGTTTGTAAACAACAGCTGGTGCACGAAATCTAATATTGAAGTCTCAAGGTTTTGTTCGCCTGAGGTAGAGTATCTCATGATAAACTATAGACCACACTATTTACCAGGAGTTTTCATCTATTTTTTTTTTTGTAGCTGACTATTTACCACCACAAACCGATGCCAGCACTAAGTCCGCACTCAATGAGCTGTAAAAGGCCATAAGCAAACAGGAAAACGCTCATCCAATGGCGTCGCTCCTAGTAGCCGTGAACTTTAATGCAGGGAAACTTAAATCCGTTTCACATAATTTCCCGTTTCACATCATTTCTACCAGCATGTTACATGTGCAACCAGAGGGAAAAAAACTCTAGACCTGCTTTACTCCACACACAGAGACCCGTACAAAGCTCTCCCTCGCCCTCCATTTTGCAAATCTGACCATAATTCTATCCTCCTGATTCCTGCTTAGAAGCAAAAATTAAAACAGGAACCACCAGTGACTCGGTCAATAAGAAAGTGGTCAGATGACGCTAAGCTACAGGACTGTTTTTCTAGCACAGACTGGAATATGTTCGGGATTCTTCTAATGGCATTGAGGAGTACACCACAATGGTATTGAGGAGTATACCAGTTACTGGCTTCATCAATAAGTGTGTTGATGACGTCGTCCCCACAGTGACTGTATGTACATACCCCAACCAGAAGTCATGGACTACAGGCAACATCCGCCCTGAGCTAAAGGCTAGAGCTACCGCTTTCAAGGAGCGGGACTCTAACCTGGAAGCTTATAAGAAATCCCGCTATGCCCTCTGACGAACCATCAAACAGGCAAAGCGTCAACACAGGACTAAGATTGAATCGTACTACACTGGCTCCGACGCTCGTCGGATGTGGCAGGGCAACTATTGCACACGACACAGGGAAGGACAGCCGTGAGCTGCCCAGTGACGCAAGCCTACCAGACAAGCTAAATGCTTTCTATGCTTGCTTCGAGGCAAGTAACACTGAACCATGCATGAGATAACCAGCTGTTCCAGAAGACTGATCACGTTCTCCGTAGCCGATGTGAGTAAGACCTTTTAAACAGGTCAACATTCACAAGACCGCAGGGCCAGACGGATTACCAGGATGCAATACTTGGATCACACGCTGGCAAGTGTCTTCCCTGACCCAGTCTGTAATACCTACAGTGTATTTCCACATTTTGTTACATTACTGCCTTATTTAAAATTGATTGAATTGTTTCCCCCCACAATCTACAAACAGTACCCCAAAATGACAAAGCAATTTATTTTATTTTTTTGCAAAACAATAAATAACTAGTATTCAGACCCAAAGGTGTTGAAACACCTTTGGCAGCAATTACAGCCTTGAGTCTTCTTGGGTATGACGCTACAAGCTTGGCACACCTGTATTTGGGGAGTTTCTCTCTTTCTCTGCAGATCCTCTCAAGCTCTGTCAGGTTGGATGGGGAGCACAGCTATTTTCACATCTCTCCAGAGATCTTTGATTGGTTTCGGGCTCGGGCTACGGCTGGGCCACTCAAGGACATGCAGAAACTCTTCCCAAAGCCACTCCTGCCTTGTCTTGGTTATGTGCTTAGGGTCATTGTCCTGTTGGAAGGTGAACCTTCGCCCCAGTCTGAGGTCCTGAGCACTCTGGAGCAGGTTCATCAAGGATCTCTCTGTACTTTGCTCCATTCATCTTTTTCTCGATACTGACTAGTCTCCCAGTCCCTGCAGCTGTAAAACAACTCCACAGCATGATTCTGCCACCATGCTTCACCGTAGGGATGGTGCAAGGTTTCCTCCAGACGTGACACTTGGCATTTAGGCTAATGAGTTCAATCTTGGTTTCATCAGACCAGAGAATCTTGTTTCTCATGGTCTGAGAGTCCTTTTAGGGGCCGTTTGGCAAACAAATTTTTTTTGCTACCCTTCCCCTGATCTGTGCCTCGTCACAATCCTGTCTCGGAGCTCTACGGACAATTCCTTCAACCTTATGGCTTGGTTTCTGCATCACAGACCGTGTCACCAGCAAAGCACCATCACACCACCTCCTCAATGCTTCATGGTGGGAACCACACATGCGTAGATCATCCTTTCATCTACTCTGCATCTCAACGACACAGCGGTTGGAAACAAAAATCTCAAGTTTGCCAAAGGACAAATTTCCACTGGTCTAATGTCCATTGCTCATGTTTCTTGGCCCAAGCAAGTCTCTTCTTATTGGTGTCCTTTTAGTAGTGGTTTCTTTGCAGCAATTTGACCATGAAGGCCTGATTTCACGCAGTCTCCTCTGAACAGTTGATGTCTGTTACTTGAACTCTGTGAAGCATTTATTTATTTCTGGGGCTGCTAACTCTAATGAACTTATCCTCTGCAGCTGAGGTAACTCTGGGTCTTCCTTTCCTGTGGCAGTCCTCATGAGAGCCATTTTCATCATAGCACTTCATGGTTTTTGCAACTGCACTTGTAGAAACTTTCAAAGTTCTTGACATTTTCTGGATTAACTGACCTTCATGTCTTAGTAATGATGGACTGTTGTTTCTCTTTGCTTATTTGACCTGTTCTTGCCATAATATGGACTTGGTCTTTTACCAAGTAGGGCCATCTTCTGTATACCAACCCTACCTTGTCACAACACAACTGATTGGCTCAAACGCATTAAGAAGGAAAGAAATTCCACAAATGAACTTTTTACAAGGCACACCTGTTAATTGAAATGCATTCCAGGTGACTACCTCATGAAGCTGGTTGAGAGAATGCCAAGAGTGTGCAAAGCTGTCATCAATGCAAAATGTGGCTAATTTGAATAATTTCAAATATATATCTTTTTTGGGGGGGGGGAGTTACTACATGATTCCATGTGTTATTTCTTAGTTTTGATGTCTTCTATTATTCTACAATGTAGAAAATAGTACAAATAAAGAAAAACCCTTGAATGAGTAGGTGTGTCCAAACTTTTGACTGGTACCGTACTTTGTTTGAAACCTGAACGTTTTAATACATAAAATGAGGTATGTTTTACCTTGCTTCAAAGTAGCATATTAAGGCTCCTCTTTTTCAACATTTCTCACGGATATTTTCTTGTCACATGAAACCGCTTGTATGTTCAGTGCCATTTTGCCAATGGTGTTTTCCTGCTAATTGCATTATGGAACGAACATTCACGTGTAGCCCACTGCCTTGTGTGCATTGCTGCATTTATAATTTGAAGAAATAATAGTTTATCAACATTTTATAATGAACGTTCTGTTGCATCAGACTTAATGCTTATTTTTTTATTTATTATTTATTTATTTTTGGGATCTATCGTCTGACTCCCACAACTGTCCCAGAGTCAGTTTGGAGTAGGCTATTTATTTCTCCACAAGTTGACTAATAGAATAGGTAGCCTAAACTTTTCTCCTATTGTAGATTGACAGGCTAGTGATTTTGCTGTGCTTGTCTTGTTGGCTGAGGAAAAGTATACGTGAACAGTTATTCTAACATGTCCAAAGTGCACAGCAGAATTCGTTAAGGACCGCACATCGTTGCGTCCTGGACTTGCATGTTCTGTTAATGTGAATGACTATGTATAGGGGCTTCCGAGTCGCACAGATGTCTAAGGCACTGCATCTCAGTGCTAGAGGTGTCACTACAGACACCCTGGTTCGAATGCAGTCTGTATCACAACCGGCCCTGATTGGGAGTCCCATAGGGCAGCGCACAATTGACACAGCGTCGTCCGGGTTTGGCCGTCATTGTAAATAAGAATTTGTTCTTAACTGACTTGCCTAGTTAAATTAGGATGCATTGTATCATGGTCTTTAGAGTGTAGTTTGCATTTTGGCCTGCGTCGGTGTGTTGTAGCATGCTATGTCCTTTAGGGGGCATGAGTCATCTCCCTGGTCTGTAATAGTGGTGATTGTGTTTCTGCTGGGCAGAGTTTCATCGAGCCTGGCTGTCTGCTGGAGCGGAACATCGACTGTCTGTCTGAAACTAACCTCTCAACAAATAAGCAGAAAATGTGTTTCCCCTGCAAACAACACATCTGAGCCTGTATTCATAAAGCGTCTCAGAGTATGAGGTCAGTTTAGCCTTTTAGGTTATAATGAATAATATTATATAGATTGTGGGGGGCTGATCCTGGATTAGCACTCCTACTTTGAATTTTTGTCATTTAGCAGATGCTCTTATCAAGAGCGTTTTACAGGATTAATTAGGGTCAAGTGCCTGGCTCAAGGGCACATCGACAGATATTCATCTTGTCAGCTTGGGGATTGGAACCAATGATTTATATATACACACTAGATGACTGATAGGGGGCGCTGTGTTGAAACCACCGCTCCTCCATCTTTAAGGTATGTATCTGACCAACAGATACATATTTGTATTCCTAGTCGTGAAATCCATAGTCGGGCCTAATTTATTTAAATTGACTGATTTCTTTATATGAACTGAAACGCAGTAAAATCTTTGAAAATGTTGCATTTATATTTTTGTTTCACTGTACTTTCCTGTCCGTTTTACATGCAAAGCTTCATCTTTTGTTTTTATTTACAAATAGGACACCTTTTATGCATGGCATCTGTTGACCAGCATCACATTCTGTGTCTTTCTTTGTTTAGTTTTTTTACACATAGAAACCTTTTTTATGCATGGCTTATCTCAGTTGAGAATGGATCCCTATAATAAACTGCAGCACCTCTGTGGGGACTTAAACTCATCAAATATAGTTGCAAAGTTCGCTTTCAGTTTATGTAAAAACTCTGACTTCATGGGAGTGAGTGATCTGTACTGATGACTATTGTTGCCCAATGGAGGGTTTTGTCTGGGCTCAAATCCCCGGAGAAAATAATTTATTTTGAAAAATGTCTGTTTTTCAATCATGTCACTGTTTTTATCGCTCCCCTGTAGTCCCAAATGAAGTCCATTCAATTGATTGAAGATGTCTCTAAAAAACAAACCTCTGATATGAACTCCTCAACCAATTTCACTAGTTATGTGATAGTTGCTCTTCTCTGTGATTGCCAACACAAGAAAACCATCTCTTCCCTAAGCTCACACAGGCTGCTCTTGAGTGCATTATTACCATTGCTTAGCCACTGAACATCATTATGTAAAAGTAGATCATGATGCTCAGTAGTGTATAATGTATATAATAGTGTATAATGGCCATAACGGAGTCCATGGTGTTTTTTAACTTGCCTCTGAGTTGAACACAAAGCACGCTCTGTGTATCAGGCAGTGTAGTGATCTCATCTGCGGTGGAAGTGCCGATAGGTGGGCAGACAGACGCTGTACCACTGTTAGCAGCTATGATTGATTATCTGTAACTGGTATGTTAGGTGATATTGATTGACAGCACTTAATGGGTAGGACTACAGGAAAGCAGATTCTCCCATTGGAAAATATTGAACGTGGGCTCCTGTTGGTACTAAACATTGGATTTTTTTTGCTGATGTATGTTCTTAATTTCAGAATGAATCAAAGCGCCATTCTAAATTGATAAACAGGCCGGGTCTGCGGGCCGCCAGTTGAATAGCCCTGGTCTAGACGATCCTGTTCGCCAATCAGGGCTGTGTATGTAAATGTGTTTAAATCTCTTTGCAGGTATCCCCGTTGCCCAGCAACACTTGATCTGGAACAACTTGGAGCTGGAGGATGAGTACTGTCTGCATGACTACAGGTGAGTTTACCAATGTTGTGTTCATTTTGAACCAAACTGACTGAATCGTTCATTTTTGTTTTCCGTTGCAAAGCATGTTAAAATATTTCTTGCTCCGTGCCTTAATGAACAGTAAAACTGTTTTACTTTAAAAAAAAAAACTAATGTATATAAACTTATTTTTTACTCTTCAGTTGAATGGGAACCCTTTTTCATATACAGCAATGCCCTGTAAACGTACCATCGACTTTGATCTTGTAATTTATGTTTAACTGAAATGAGTTTAGTGGGTAACTTTTAAAGGGCTATTTGCTTAAAGTAATTCCCCTTGTAGTAAATACATTTCCCCCAACCCTTAGCTAATTCTACATCTTTGGTTGATTGATATAAGACAGACAGTCACGTATTGAATGTGTTTGGAGAGCTAGCCTATCCCAGTAGTGAGTTCTCAGTTTTATTAGATACAGACCCGGTCTACAGGTTGCAGATGGTGGTTGCGTCATGAACGCTTGTCACTTAATTTTCCACATGATCGTTCCCTGGTGAGATTAGTTAGGTCTGAGGATCAACAAAACATCCTTTGAAGTCTTAGAAATGGAGGGTGCGAGGGGTTGGATTTGCATTGAACTGACGTTCCGCTAGACTTCCAGCGGAATTCCCAGACATGTACATAAGTTCATCTGGAGCGCAGACTGACGGAGGAAGGATGTTTGTTCCAGAATGATTATCGTTTGCCTGGTCTGTGTTTCCAGGGTCGTGTTCATTAGGCACTAAAGACAAGAAAACGGAAAACGGGGAGTGATTTAAGTTTTTCCGCTGCGTGACGTAATGAACATGACCCATGCATGAACAATCCAGCTAGCTGTAAGGCAAAGCAATACGATGGTAGCTTAACCTAGCCTTCCAAAGGACTTGGGACAGTTTCTACCAACCATCATTGCTGACATTTATCTTGTCTTTCTGTGTGTCTGCAGTATTGCTGAGGGCTGTACACTGAAGCTGGTCCTGGCCATGAGAGGAGGACCCATCAACACCAGGAGAGGTAGGTTGAGATGGGTTTGGATTTCTCAGCGTTCACTGCTGTACACCCATGAGTATTCATACAGATTAAATTCATCTATTTGTGGCCGTTTTAGCCCTGTAACCTCTGTAGCAACATGTTGAGATGAACCCTGTCCAAACAGTCTCTCACCCTCATGTCTATGAAGGACTCAGTGATTGGTTGATTCTCTCTCTTGTACAGTGTCCATGAAAGACATGGTTGTTGATTGATTGACTGACTGGCTTATTGACTGACCGGTTTCTCTCTCCCTCAGTGTCTGTGGAGGACCCAGTGAAGGATATGGCAGAGCTGATGGAGGGAGGCAGGGAGGAGGGCTGGGAGAAGAGTATGCCTAGCAACAAGCAGGTCACCTTCCTGGTGTACCGAGAGGGAGACCAGCTCAACTTCTTCCGGGTCGTCGACCGAGGGGACGGAACTCTGACCCCTGTCTCAGAATCATTCAGGTGAATACAGGCCACTCCAGATAAGTGCGCTTCGAAGTGCAGTAAAAATGTTCCAGTCCCAATTCAACTACATTATTTTTAAAGCACTTTCCACTCAGACACTGTACACATTTTAGATCAGTGTGCTTTATCTGGGTAGGTGGCAAAATGACACACACACACAAAAGTATGTGGACACCCCATTCAAATTACCCTATTATGCTATTTCAGCCACACGGGTGTATAAAATTGAGCACACCGCCATGCAATCTCCATAGCCTAACATTGGCAGTAGAATGGCCTATACTGAACAGATCAGTGGCTTTCAACGTGGCACTGCCATAGGATGCCACCTTTCCAACAAGGGAGTTTGTCAAATTTCTGCCCTGCTAGAGCTGCCCAACTAATCTGTAAATGCTGTTATTGTGAAGTGGAAATGTTTAGGAGCAACGGTGGCTCTACCGTGAAGTGGTAGGCCACACAAGCTCACAGAACGGGGCCGCCGAGTGCTGAAGTGCATCGCACGTAACAAAAAAATGATGTCCTCGGTTGCAACACTCCCTACCGAGCTCCAAATTGCCTCTGGAAGAAACGTCAGCACAAGAACAGTTCGTCGGGAGCTTCATGAAATGGGTTTCCATGGCTGAGCAGCCGCACACTAGCCAAAGATCACCATGTGCAATGCCAAGCGTCAGCTGGAGTGGTGTAAAGCTCGCTGCCATTGGACTCTGGAGCAGTGGAAACGCCTTCTCTGGAGTGATGAATCACGCTTCACCATCTGGCAGTCAGACGGACGAATATGGGTTTGGAGGATGACAGGAGAACACTACCTGCCTTGAATGCATAGTACCAACTGTGAAGTTCAGTAGAAGAGGAATAATGGTCTGGGGCTGTTTTTCATGGATCGAGCTAGGCCCCTTAGTTCCAGTGAAGGCAAGTCTTTAAGCTATGGCATACAATGACATTCTAGACAATTCTGTGCTTCCAACTTTGTGTGAACAGGTTGGGGAAGGCCCTTTCCTGTTTCAGCATGACAATGCCACTGTGTACAAAGTGAGATCCATACAGAAATGTTTCATGGAGATTGGTGTGGACAAACTTGACTGGCCTGCACAGAGCCCTGACCTCAACCCCATCGATCACCTTTGGAATGAATTGTAATGCCTTATCGCCCAACCTCACTAATGCTCTGGTGGATGAATGGAAGCTAGTCCCTGCAGCAATGTTCCAACATATAGGGGAAAGCCTTCGCAAATTAGTGGAGGCTGTTATTAGCAGCAAAGCGGGTCCAACTTCTTATCAGTGCCCATGATTTTGGAATGAGACATTCGATGAGAAGGTGTCCACATACTTTTGGTCATGTTGTGTAGTTCCCATACACAGAGAGAGTCTAAAAAAATAGACCAGGTTAATATTCTTCCTCAATAGATCACTGGTCAAGGTCAGCATGGCTGAACGTGTCATCATTCTGAACTGAAGCAGTTTAGGACAGGACAGTTTAGAACAGGATGTCTGTTATTCTGATTGTGACTGTCAAGCTGTTGATCTCTCCCTCGTAAAAAGCCTGTCCATGTGTGATCTTTGTTAACATGTCTGTGTGCGTGTGTTCCAGTGGTGGCTCGGTGTACAACATGTTCTCTGAGGAGGAGGACAACGACAGTGAGGGCTTGGCTTTGGTTCAGCCAACCCTGGAGAACTGTATCACCATGAACAAGATGAAGCTGCTCAAAGCCAAGATGGAGGACATGAACATCAACAAGAAGGTAGACAGATTTTACTTCCTAATTCTTTCCATAGGATGTAATTGATTTCTAGCCATTAACACGGTTAGAAAGGAAGAGAAAATAGATATTTATTGTCCAGAGCATTTTATTGGCAAAGTGCCTAACTGCATCCTAAACCTAAAACTTCAAAATGCAAGCCCACTTGTGACAGCCTCAATGTGTGACTCAATGATTTACCAATGAACTTGCATCTTAAGTAACTACTCATTATCTAATCAGAATGAGTGATTCTCTTCCTCGCCTTGCTCAAATTGAAGCCCTCAAACACACTGTATGACTTTGTCTCCACCCCCCAGCCTAAGAAGTCTGCCAAGTTGGAACCTCTTCCCCCCGTCGGTCCCCGGCCCTGCAGCAGCTCTCTGGACCCCTCTGGACCCCGACACCACCGCCTCTTCCGCGTCCTGCCTGAGGTCAACCAATCCCATCATTCCGCCTCACACTTACCTCCAATCAGGGACCAGGGATCCACAACTCCCTCCCCTCCCGCTGCTGCCTCTGCCTCCACCCACCTGTCAAGCAGCGGCCGAGCTCTGCCCTATTTCTCTTCCTCGTCCTGTTACATGCTCCAGGAGGAGGAGCCATGGGAGTCCATCCCCAAGTCTATCAGACCCCCTCCCAAAGTGTCCCGGTTGGAGATCGGCAGCGCCAGGCTCATGAGGGACTGTGTGTACCCGCAGCTCCCCGTGCTCTCCAGCAGGGGTCAGGTTGGTGGGGCCACGGAGCTGCCTGACCCCAGAAGAGAGGCGCTGGGCCTGGGGTTGCTGGAGGAGGCGGTGGGCCTGCTGGAGCCCACACCGCCTAGAGCTTTGTACGGAGGAGACCTGCTCTCAGATCCCCTCAGCCTGGATATCTCTTCCCAGCCAGAGATGGATCTGGGTGGGTTGGATGGGCTCGGAGCCCTGGGGGTTGGAGCAGAGCTCCAGCTCCCTTCCACCCCCTCTCTGCTCTCCCAAGCTGTGGGGATGAACTCTTTAAACAACTGGGCAATGGGTGGTACTGATAGGCTAGCCTGGAAAGGGGAGAGGACACCTTTACTTGGCAACACCCTTCATCATATTCCCGACTCTCCTTCCTCATCATCCTCCCCCTCAAGTAGACCAAGACTACCACAACCCTTTGAGTTTTCCGGCTCAGCAATGTCACCCCTACGACCCAATCTCCACTCCTCCTCCCACCCCACCACTCTTCTCGCCCCTCCTCCTCCTGCTAGCCCCTCCTCTCCTCCTCACAGCTCTCGTTTGCGAGGCATCAATGTGGACTCCCCAGGAAAGTGGCCGGAGATGATCAGTAAAAGCGAGGCGCGTGGCATCACCAAGCTGGCCAACCAGGCCTGTAAGGAGCCTCTCGGGTCCCTCCGCAACACGGAGCTCCTGGCCTCCCTGTCCTCCTCCAGGTCCCTAGGCAGCAGCAGCAGGGGAGTCCTAGAACCGAGCCTGGGACTCGGGTTGGGGCTTCCTGCTGTTGGGGCCTCCGGGCTTGGCACGCTAGGCTCCACGGCCCTCTCCCTCCCAGCCAACATCCAGCTACTCCAGGAGGACCTGATACGAAGAGCAGCCACCTCCTACATGGTAAGTAGTAAGGACAGACTATTGATATACTACAACCCAGCTAGGATGGAAAATGGGCACTATCCACAAATGAGGACTCAATGATGAACTGCCTAAATAGGAATAAGCAACTCAAAGAAGCACAGTGATAGTGCATTTGTGTTGTATTGTGAGGTACTGTACTGTTGTACACTGTATAGTTTTTGCGTAGCCTGAAATCCATAACCTGTTTTTCTAACATTCCACTCCTTGTACTCTGTCATTGCCAAATAATGTTCAGCATGACAAGGAGTTTTAAGGAGTGGAACAATCACTAAACAGACTGGTACCCAGACTATTTTGTGCGGTGTTGATAGAGCCCCACAGTGGAGGTGTCATAATACCCATAAAACCTAGCGGTCAAACAGGGAAATGGTTCCAATTGATTTTCCACCATTCATTTTTCCCATAGGGGATTTTAGAAACATTTAAAATAAGGGCTGTGTTTCGTGGTACTCTATTGACCTTGTCTGAAACCTCTTCTCATCGTTTCAGTCAACCAACAGCCTGGGATCAGCTGGAGGCTCCAGTTCAATAAGAAGACTAGGTGAGTGGGACAACCCTAAAAACCCAGGGGCCTGGGTCTGGTCAGAAGTAGTCTTGAGTAGTGGACTAGGAAATAGCGTGCCATTTCAAATGCAAGCCCCAATCAAAAGTAGTGCGCTATATACTAGGGAATAGGGTGTCATTTCAAAAGCAGAACAAGTCTTTAATATATATTTTTTTGTCCTTTAATCATATTAAGAAAATAAGAATAGAGTAATGAGTCATTCTCAGATCCTCATCTCATTGAATCCAAGAGGGAATGTGATGCATTTTTTATCCAAATATAATCAAAATCGCCCAGGGTTGGTGGTTCTATTTATACTCTGTTTATTGAGATGAAGAAAGCTGCTTGTTGATGGTGTGTTTTCCACCCAAATCTTTGTGAAAGCAACATTATTATGCTAGTAGCCTAGCACCGGGCCTGTTGTCTGCAGCATTAGGCTGCCCTGCAGATTGTTGCCTTTGTGTGTCTGGCCTGGTGAGGCAGGGTGGGCGGTCACCAACACACTGCCACGGAGCGAAGCCCCCCCCCACACACACACACACACACACACACACACACACACACACTGTCAGAAAGAGACGGAACAGTTCTCTGACAGACCTAGGGGGTAGAGGCAGACTGAGGCCACATACACATTGACGCATGGACAAACACACCACACTCACACATGAACGCATGTACACAGTAACAAAACAGCTCACTGACCTAGGGTTAGTGTCAGTAAGGGCACACACACACCCACACACACACACAGGGGAGTATTATGTGAAAGCAGCCAATGCATGTTATATGAGCATTGCAGTGTTGCACGGCAATGGCATTCAGTATTAATACGATTCAGCTGCAGAATGAGCACCATCAACAGGAGAGGAGATTTACGTTCATGTTTACACACACACACAAGTTTGTGCACAGACACAATAACCCATACACACCACACAATGAGCCAAGGACAGCAGAACGTCTTTGGCTACATTGCAGTCGAACTTCACTAATCACTAATCTACAAATGACCTTGCATCCCAAATAACTACTCATTATGTAATCAAGATTAGCGATTATGTGTCTCGCCTTGCTCAAACTGTTTCCCTTCAAACAGCTCGTCTTCGTGTGGATGGCCTTTTGAGCATGTTCTGTAGCAGTAAATCAGAGCAGATTAGTGAGGAGGACAACCACATCCAATCTCATGGCCCATTGCCTGGCTGGGAGGTTCTCCTGTCTGCTGTGTCACACTAACCACCCTTTTTATATCAGTCCTGTTAGGCCTTCATCCCTATTATCTGTCTGTCGGTCTCTGTCTGTCTCTCGGTCGGTCGGCCGGCCTGTCTGTCGGTAACAGTAAACATTACACTCACAAAATGTCCAAAAGAATAAAGACATTACAAATGTCATGATGTGCAAATAGTTGAAGTACAAAAGGGAAAATAAATATAGGTTGTATTTACAATGGTGTTTGTTCTTCACTGGTTGCCCTTTTCTTGTGTCAACAGGTCACAAATCTTTCTGCTGTGATGGCACACTGTGGTATTTCACCCAATAGATATGGGAGTTACCAAACTTGGATTTGTTTTCAAATTCTTTGTGTCTGTGTAATCTGAGGGAAATATGTGTCTCTAATATGGTCATACATTTGCCAGGAGGTTAGGAAGTGCAGCTCAGTTTTCACCTCATTTTGTGGGCAGTGTGCACATAGCCTGTCTTCTCTTGAGAGCCAGGTCGGCCTTCAGCGGCCTTTCTCAATAGCAAGGTTATGCTCACTGAGTCTGTACATAGTCAAAGATTTCCTTAATTTTGGGTCAGTCACAGTGGTCAGGTATTCTGCTGCTGTGTACTCTCTGTTTAGGGCCAAATAGCATTATACCGTAGTTTGCGCCTGTTTTTTTGTCAATCTTTCCAATGTGTCAAGTAATTATCTTTTTGTTTTCTCATGATTTGGTTGGGTCTAATTGTGTTGCTGTCCTGGGGCTCTGTGGGGTGTGTTTGTGTTTGTGAACAGAGCCCCAGGACCAGCTTGTTTAGGGGACTCTTCTCCAGGTTCATCTCTCTGTAGGTGATGGCTTTGTTATGGAAGGTTTGTGAATCGCTTCCTTTTAGGTGGTTGTAGAAATTAACGGCTCTTTTCTGGATTTTGATAATTAGCGGGTAACGGATTATTTCTGCTCTGCATGCATTATTTGGTGTTTTACATTGTACACGGAGTAGTCTACAGTACTACTGCCAAGAGGTGAGCTTCAGGTGTACCTACCATAGGAATCCCCTCGGAGCCTACCATTGACTATGTACATGCACAACGTCCGACAGAGCTGCAGGAGTTGTGACCCATTTTTGTTGGTAATGTTGTCATAGTTGTGTCTAGGGGGGTATATGGGGGAGGGAATGCTGTCACCTCCAGGTATGCATCTGTCCCCCGGTGTGCTGAGGATGTCGGGTTCTTATCCAATTCTGGCATGTAGGGCACCACAGACTAGTACATGGGGCCTGGAAATGGTTGATCTCCCTCTCTAGGATGGAGAAGCTGTCTTCATTAAAGTATGGGAATGCTACTGGGGGGATATTGGTAGCACATATTCATTTCTAGCCAGATGTAAGATGTTCCTTTTTTGACTCATTTAATAGAGTGGGTTAGGTCTGCTCTATAACAAATAAGCATACCCCCTGAGTCTCCCTGTTTCACACCTGGTAGATGGGACTACCAGCTTTCTGTAACCTAGAGGGCAATGAGTGGGTCCGTCTCCTCTATACCATGTTTCTTGTAGGATGACAATGTCAGTATTTCCAATGTCTTTGAAGTCTGGGTTCCTGCTCTTTAGGCCAAAGGCAGATGACCTCAGACCTTGTATATTCCAGGATGTATATTCCAGGATGTATATTCCAGGATGTATATTCCAGGATGTATATTCCAGGATGAGAAAGCTTTGTGTTCCATCGTGTCTAGTGTTGTTTTTGTGTGGTTTAGGCCCGGACCATCACAGTAACGTGAGCAGAGCATCTGATACATACCTCTTCGGTTGCAGGATGGGGCTTGGGCGGGTGTAATAGTGGAGGTTGGGCCTGTTGCTCTACTCACGGCCTGAGCATACATCCTGCTGTCATGTTGAGCTCCTTGCCGTGGGGGGCGTGGGGTGGGCAGAAGGGGCATAGGTCTTATCTGGGGGGGCCTATATAGGGTGTGTTCAGAGTTTGTTTGGGGTGGTCTCAGCTGGTTGGGTGTGTGGCTGGGTTGATGGGTCCTGTTGTCTGTCCCATTGTGGTTCTGGTCTGAGGTGGGTTGGTGGGTCCTGTGTTGTCTGGGGGAGTGTCCTGCTCTCTGTCACAGCTCAGCTTTCTGACCTCATCCTGCAGTGCCATGTGTGCCTCTTTTAATAATGAAGTTCTCCCGCCTCAGTCCGTAGAGCAGCCGGATCTCTGACGTCCATCTCCACCTTCTGCCCTCCAGGTCTTGTTGGGGGGGTGTTGTTGTGCTGGTCTGTTTTTTTTGTTCTGTCTGGATTGTGTGGACTAGCTCTCTGAGCTCCACCATGTCTCTCTCCAGCTCTGTGAACTCTCTCTTTCTGTTTCTCTTTTTCTGTTTCTCGGTCTGTCCATCTCTCTCTCTGTCTGCTGTTTTGTCTTTCTTGCTGACTCTTGCTATCTCTTCCCCCCTCCCCCTTCTCTCTCTTTGTCCTGTTACCCTTGCCCATGAACCTTATCTCCACACCTCGTAAACTGAACAAGGTTGCATCCACGGGTGTGATTGTTTTGGGCAGAGAGTGACTTGTGTTGGAATAGTTATGAGCTGGAAAAGAGAACAGCGTTTTCACAGCTTGTGAACGAGTGTGAAATATGTGTTTGGGGGGGAAAAAACTGTTTACAATGTATATAATTAAATATTTCCACACTGGAACTAGGGATATCCTTCGGTTATTATTTCCATATATTTTTTTAAAACAAGTTTTAGTGTCTAAGCTACTAATAGTAGGAAAATAACAATTTCCATGCGATGTGAGGAGTCTAAGATATGATCACAATTCCCTCACCAGACCCAATCGATACATTTCTTTTAATCGTCTCTTCGTTTACATGTTGCCTTAGTAATAGTTAGGTAACTAAACATCATTTCATGTTGGTACACCAGGCCTGACTGACTGCTCCTGATATGTTTTAGTTTAATTCAGTGTTCTTGGCTTACTATATTATTTAGATTACTCAAAGTAAACCAGAACTTCTTTCTTCAAAGTAGAACACAACTATCCTGTGTGACTATCTCTTCCAGGTACCCCGACATATCACCTTCCTCCCGTCAAGGTCCCACTGAGCAGGAAGAAGAAGAGCTCTAAACACTGCTTCCTCTGTGGCAAGAAGACTGGTCTCGCCACCAGCTACGAGTGCAGGTACATCTCTCAATCCCTCTATCGTTCTCTCCCTCCCTTCCCTTCTCTCCCTCCCTCCATCACTCTCTCACACTCCATCTTCCATTCTTCCTATTTGTCTAAAAGTCTGCCCTCGCTACCAGCTAAGAATTCAAGGTAGGAAAAAACACTTGTCTGTGCCAGCTCTCACTCCCTCACTCATTACTCATTCTAATTCAATATGTCTGTTTTATGTGTGTATCTTTACTACTGCTAGGTATGCCTAGACTATGCCAGGAGTTTTTCCTGTCCAGTAGTGTTCATGTCATCAACAGCACGATATCGCATTCTCCCTCACCAGTCACCACCACAACCCCAGTATCAAGTATAACAACCTCCCCTGTCATTGCTTAGGGCACACAGTGTGTGGTGGTGATGCAACAACGTGTACTGGAACTGTGTAATCTCTCATCATAACACTATAACCGTCTAATGTTAGAGTCAAGCTGTGTTCAAAAGATTGTGATTGGTTAGTGCTGAGTAATCTAACTGTGATAAGTGTTCCACTTGGTGTGTGTGTCTCAATAGTCTATCTTTAGTAGGTTTCTTGTAAAACACCAGCAAATCAACTCCAAGTAATTTGCAAAATCTATTCCAAAGTATTCCCGCGAATAATAGAGAGATATGTGATTGTATACAAATGTATGCAAGGTTTGAAATGATGTTTTAGTCAAATATTATATATGTTTGGGCTTCTTGCGGTCAGTTTTCAGTCTGCAAATGATTTGTAATTATGTTCTGGCCCCCTGACCATCCGCTCAAGAAAAACTCCTCCCGCGGCTGACTCTGGTTCATCCCTGCTCTATTGTCTCTCCCTTATCTGAAAACCGATGAGTCACAGTTAAAGCAATGTGGAGTGGGCCTTATTTTTTTAATTTAACTTTTATTTAACTAGGCAAGCCAGTTAAGAACAAATTCTTATTTGCAATGACGGCCTACCCCGGCCAAACCTGGACGATGCTGGGCCAATTGTGCGCCGCCCTATGGGACTCCCAATCACGGCCAGTTGTGATACAGCCTAGATTCAAACCAGGGACTGCAGTGACGCACTGAGATGCAGTGCCTTAGACCGCTGTACCACTCGGGAGGCCGAAGTCCAGTTTTTCTACACAAGTGGATTGTTATCTCTATTTCAGTTCCTCTGGGATAGAGAAGGGTTAGAGCTATTTAAAAAAAGTTAAAGATAAGTGTCCTCAAGAATCTCTAGATAATAAGGTGTTTCAGTACTGGGCTCGTAATTGACAATGTGTCAACTGAGATGTAATCCATTTTGTAATTGATTGAAAATGCAGACGACACATCAAGGTGTTGATGATGTTTAGAAGGACCCTTTACCGGCCAGATTCCATATGGCCATAAAAGATGGGTTTCTAATCATTTTGTGTCGCTCAGTTGGTAAGAGCACGGCACTAGCAAGGCTAAATTTGTGGGTTCAATTCCTGTTGTGACCTCCTAAACACCCCCAAAAAATGTAAGTATGCTCTCATTGTACTATAATTAAAAATGTATGCACTCATTGTACTGTAAGTCACTTTGGATAACAGTCCGAGTGGCATATATGAATAGGGCTGTTATGTTCCTCTGTTTTCTCAGGTGTGGTAACAACTTCTGCGCCACCCACCGCTACGCAGAGACCCACGACTGCACGTACAACTACAAGAGCGCCGGACGCCGCTTCCTCCAGGAAACTAACCCCATCGTCAACGCTCCCAAGCTGCCCAAGATCTGAGCCCCTCCCCTGTTCCCCCCGTATCCCTGCACTCCTCCTTCCTCGATTTACCTGAATAATTAAAAACAAAAAGGAAGGAAGGATCTTGATCACCATTGTGTGCTTTTTAATCACCAAGTTTGACTTAATGACATCGAAATGCCAAGTGTGAATAAAACAGAGAACAGAGAATATTAGCACACAAGCTCTATTAGCTAGCTATCGCCTCTGCTCCGGACAATGTGAACAAACTGTTGATCCACTTTCTTCGTATATTGTAACCTTGATCTTTTTCCTTAGCAAAAAAAGTATTGCATGTACTATACATAGATGTTTTCTTAAAGCAGAAGATGTCAGTTTATTTCATGTTTTAACGGAACAGAAGTGCACATGTCCAAGCGTAAACGTATTCTTTTTGTTTCTTTATTTGTTTGTTTCTTAAAATAGGACTGCAGATCACGTTTTCATGCGACAAGTCTTTGAGAGATGTACTTTAGAATTATCATATTTATATACCAATGTTTGACTTAGTTTTTTTTGTAGGCTCTTGCAGTTCTGTGTTTGTTGTTTTTATGAAGTGTTTTTATGTTGTCTTACTGTCAATCATCATGTTTTTATATCCAGTACTTTCAGAAAGTATTCAAAACCCTTGAATTATTCCACATTTTCTTGTTACAGCCATCTACACACAATACCCCATATTGACAAAGTGAAAACATGTTTTTAGACATTTCTGCACCTTTTATTGAAAATGAAATACAGAAATATCTCATTTACTTAAGTATTCACACCCCTGAGTCAATAGATGTTAGAATCGCCTTTGGCAGCGATTACAATATTTGCGCATTATTCTTTTAAGAATTCTTCAAGCTCTGTCAAATTTGGTTGTTGATTATTGCTAGACAACCATTTTCAGGTCTTGCCATAGATTATTAAGTAGATTTAAGCCTTGTTTTAGGTTATTGTCCTGTTGAAGGGTGAATTAATCTTCCAGTATGTGTTGGAAAGCAGACTGAACCAGGTTTTCCTCTAGGATTTTGCCTACCCTTAGCTCCATTTAGTAAATGTTTTTATCCTGATAAATTCACCAGGCCTTAACGAATACAAGCATACCCATAACATGATGCAACTACCACTATGCTTGAACATATGGAGAGTGGTAAACAGTAATGTGTTGCATTGGATTTGCCCCAAATCTAACGCTTTGTATTCAGGACAATGTTAATTGCTTTGCCACACGTTTTGCAGTATTACTTTAGTGCCTTGTTGCAAACAGGATGCATGTTTGGAAATATTTTTCTTCTGTACAGGATTCCTTCTTTGCACTCAGCAAATAGGTTAGTATTGTGGAGTAACTACAATGTTGTTGATACATCCTCAGTTTTTTTCCCCCCTATCACAGCCATTAAACTGTGTAACTGTTTTAAAGTCACCATTGGCCTCATGGTGAAATCCTTTGCGGTTTCCTTCCTCTCCGGCAACTGGGTTAGGAAGAGCGCCTGTATTTTTGTAGTGACTGGGTGTATTGATACACCATCCAAAGTGTAATTTACTTCACCATGCTCAAAGGGATATTCAATGTCTGCTTTTTTTATTTTTACGCATCTACAGTAGCTGAACCACTCTAGGGCAGCAGTTTTCCAATATGGCTGTCTACCAGCTCCATGGGCCAAATTAAGAGTGGTTTCACATCGCCAAAAGAGATATATATATACCCCAATTATGTACCAATAGGTGCCTCTTTGCCAGGCATTGGAAAAACTCCCTAGCCTTTGTGGTTGAATCTTTGTTTGAAGGTCTCTGCTCGACTGAGGTACCTTACAATTATCTGTATGTGTGTGTGGTACAGAGATGAGGTAGTCATTTAAAAATCATGTTAAACAATATTATTGCACACACAGTGAATTCATGCAGTTTGTGACTTAAGCACAGTTTTACTCCTGAACTTATTTAGGCTTGCCATAACAAAGGGGTTGAATATTTAATGACTCAAGATATTTCAGCTTATAATTTGATATTCATTTGTAAAAATTTCTAAAAACATAATTCCAATTTGACATTATGGGGTACTGTGTGTAGGCGAGTGACAAACAAATCTCAATTTAATCCATTTTAAATTCAGACTAACACAACAAAATGTGGAAAAAGTCAAGTGGCGTGAATACTTTCTGAAGGCACTCTCTCATCGCCACCTCTTCTATGGGCACATGCATTCTGGCATCAATGTTACAATGCATCTTTTACTAAATGATCTAATACTGAACACTCCCCGTTGATGAGAAACTATAAAATGGATTACTTTCATGTTAATTCAAGATCAGCTTTGACATAAGTATGCAAATAGCATGTCAAACATGCTGTATGGTAGCAGGGGAAGGGCATATAGAATTTAGGTTTATGGTTGCCATTTTTTTTTTTTGTATTTCTTTTAAATTGCACAGCTGTTGCAAAAAAACTTTTAGTTACTATATTGGAGGGCTGGAATAATCTAACATATGGCTGTGTTAACTTGTTTGAATGAATAGTAAAAAAAAAAAAGATATTACAAGAACTGGTCGTTTGTCTGTGTAAAGAGCATCTGTGAAATGTCTAATGCGGATGCAGCCATTACAGGTTCAGCAGTTGTCATTCTACTTGGATGTAGCTTAAAGGTCCAACGCAGCAGTTTTATCTCAATATCAAATCATTTCTGGCTAACAATTAAGTATCTTTAGAGTGATTGTTTTAAATAAAAATTATCAAAAAGAAACTAAAATAGCTTCTTAGCGAAGTGCAATTTCTCAAGCAAGAATTTTGCTAAGACTGTCTGAGTGGGGAGGGGAAAACTGAAAATGTGCTGTTATTGGCTTAGACGCTTGGAACTCTTCTTATTGGTCTATTATATAATTTACCATCAGGTGATGTCAGGCCAAAACGCCATCCCATCAAAACAGGCTGAAATTTAATGCGGTCTCTTCAAATAGATCTTACACTAAAAGGGCATTATCATAATTTTCACAGTATTTTTCCAACCTCATATTGTGGAAATATATATATTTTTTAATTACACAGGAAAATCTAGTTTTTGACTGCATTGGGCATTTAAAATAAGCTATAATTTTGCTTGATAACAGCATGTGAATTCTGACATCTATACATATCTGCTGTATTTGCGCAGTTGGTATATCATGGCACTTGCAAAGCCAGGATTTTGGGTTCAATTCCCAAGGCCACCCAAAGCGTCTGCTAAATGTCATATTACTTACTATACCTCCATTTCACTACTTAGCATACCTCATTCCCTCAGCCTAATTGTATTAACATGTCTTGTAATACATTTTTTTGTCCCTGTCTACCGTGTGAGAGCTTCCAACAATCCATGGCCTAATTTAGTTCCTCAAGCACTACAGTACTGAATGGACCTCTCCTCCACGTGCCACAACTCTTAACGATGTTCCTTGGAAATTTCTGGAGAAGTGAGAGGATGACTGCGTCTGAAATTGACTCTTGGGGATTATTCTAGTTCACAAGCTAGTCGGTGACCAACTCGGTAACCTTGTGGTTAGTGTCTGCTTTGAGATTGGAAGGTTTGGGGTTCGATCCCCGGTCGAGTCATACCAAAGACTGTAAAAATGGGACCTGATGCCTTTGCTTGGTACTCAGCAATTGGGAGATGGCTTGGGGGTAAGCCCCTGTGACAGACTAGCAGCCTGTCTAGGGGGTGAACACATACATCAATCTGCTTCATGCTACAGAAACAGGATATAGGGCAGGAGCCTATGAGATGTTCTGGCTTGGACAAGGCTTACTTAGTCAAGGCTTACTTACTGGCTACTAGGGCTCTGGTCAAAATATGTGCACGGTAGGGAACAGGGGGTTGGGCTCTGGTCAAATGTAGTGCCCTATACTAGTACTGGTAGTACTGTAGTAGAACCTACACTGAACAAAAATATAAACACAACATGTAAAGTGTTGGTTTCATGAGCTGAAATACAAAATCCCAGAAATTGTCCATATGCACAAAAAGCAAATTTCTCTAAAATGTTGTTCAGAAATTTGTTTACATCCCTTAGTGAGCGTTTCTCCTTTGCCAAGATAATCCTTCCACCTGACAGGTGTGGCATATCAAGAAGCTGATGAAACAGCATGATAATTACACAGGTGCACCTTGTGCTGGGGACAAAAGGCCACTAAAATATTCAGTTTTGTCACACAACACAATGTTTCAAGTTTTGGCGAAGTTTGGAATTGTCATGCTGACTGCTAGAATGTCCACCAGAGCTGTTGCCAGATAATGTAATGTTAATTTAATGCCTCCAACGTCATTTTAGAGAATTTCGCAGTACGTCCAACCGGCCTCACAACTGCAGACTGTGTATGGCGTTGTGTGGGCGAGTGGTTTGCTGATGTCAACGTTGTGAACAGAGTGCCCCATTGTGGCGGTGGGGTTAGGGTATGGGCAGGCATAAGCTATGGACAATGAACACAATTGCATTTTATCGATGGCAATTTGAACAGGAGAAAGGGTCAGACAGGGGGAGAGCATATTGCAGCACCCCTTGATATGGAGATGAGGCTTCTTAAAGGGTTCATCCTGTCAATGAAACAATGTCAAAGGCTAAAGCTTTTCTCAGACCCAATACTGTTGTGCGTGATTCACACTATAGCGCCAAACTGAGCTGTACTAGGCTGGCCTGGTTCTGCATCCACCATTGGAAGGACATCATAATCCAAGGTCGGTTATGCGTTTACAACCTAATCATTGAGGTTAGGGTTTGGGAGGGATAGCTAATCCTAGATCTATGGTTATGGGACATTTTTATTCAAAGTGTAATTAGCCACAACTCATTCAGGAAATTGATGTAGATAGTTTCCTGAATAAGTTGTCTCTGAGTAGAGATACAGTGGCTGGGAAACAGATTTCTGCACTCAAGACTCTCTCATTACAGGGTCTAGATCTTATCTGCAGATATAAGAACTCTGTTATACACTCTTGACCTCAACAACTTGTCATAGCAGTGTGTGTGTGTGTGTCTGTGAGAGAAATATAATCAAGCCGGTCTTAGGCAAGGGAAAAGGAAAGCATCCGTTAACCACTCACATCTTATAACGTGCTATCGTTACAAAATCAGTATTCCATTACCATGGAAAAGGTAGAACACTGCTCCAAATCTCACTTGTGGGAAAATTAGGAAAATATCTAATGTCTCCATAAATGGATTCACATGGTTGATCCCCACACACACACACACACACACTCCCCAGATGTAGACCATGGCCAGGCAGTATGTTTCTAATAGTGCCAGAACAGCCCGGATGGTTGGACGGTACTGCTCAGGGCTGATCCTCCCAGTCTGGACTAAAGGCTTGGCTCTTGGGTTGCGTCTCAAATGAAAGCCTATAATGAGAGCCTATAGGCCCCAGTCATAAGTAGTGCACTATAAAGGGAATACGGTGCCATTTGGGACGCATCCTTGGTCTCTGGTTGATACTCCTCTAAAATATGTCCAACCTCCAGTGCAATGGTTTGTGACCGAAATGTGATACTCATGGTAACGATAGGTTACATCAATAGGAAAACAATAGATAATTTACTTTGGTAACCTATGTAATTTATTAAGTGAGCTTTGTTATGAATATTTTCATATTGATTATTATCATGAGTTTATATGCTGTATTGTGTATGTGTGCTGCAGGGTTCATTTGCAAAGGCAATTCATATCAGTAAGCCAGGAGAGTTGCTGTGAAACGGGCTCACAAAGCTGCTATTCCAACCAATCAGATAAAGTAGGAAACATTCTCAATCGATTGAAATCCAGTTTAAGTTGAGTTATCTGTTGAGGATATACCACGGTATACAGCAAAACATTTGTTATGTGAGTGTGCTCTACTTCATTTTATGTTCATTTTAAAAAGCAGGGCACTGTCTCTCATATTTGTTATATTCTAACAGACAGTTAGCTACACAAAAAAAAATCCTATAATGTTCACAGTAAATTACTGTATAATCAACAGTAATATACTGTATAAACTGAATACAGTAGATTACCGTAAATTACATAGCATTGTGGGTAAAAAATACTACATAAAACAATATCAGTTCACTTATTGTATTTGTGAATATTCAAACTAGAAAGCCATACAAAAAGCACACGGGCAACAAAATCAAAGCACATCCTCTGAAGCAAGAGAAAAAATATTATAAATGTAATATTTTATTACAATAGATTACAGTACCGGTAATGGTACCATCACTGGATTACAGTAACAGCAAACACCATAAAACATATTTTCTTCCCGTAACTTACTGGCAGCCAAGTTACTGTAAAACAACAATAGATTTTTGGGAATTGTTTTTAATATCTCTGTTTTTGATTTAAAGATAAATAACAAAGATAAATAACATGCATGTTTCTAAACTAATCCAGTTAGTTAGATTTTTTTGCACCTGTTACTGAAAGGGTTGTTCCAGTGACTCGATGTGTAAGTAGTCACCTTACAATGTTCCTAACCCTAACAGTCATTCTAAATGCAGGTTGCGGGTGAATAAATTCCAACGGTTGGATATCCTAACTCTGACTGGATTTCGAATAGGAATTACATATCACTTTGCAAGTCAGCATTATGTGACTTGCAGGTAGGGTTGCAAAATTCTGATAACTTTTCCAAAATTCCCAGGTTTTCTGTGAAAACATCTGGTAATTTTGGGAAAGTTACTGGAATTTTCAAACCCTACTTGCAGGCCTGATGTGGACTGTAAACATGTTTCAAGCCACTGTATTAGGGTAAAATTCGGCCCTCAAAATAAGGCCTTATGGAATACATATTGTATTGAGTTAAATAATGTCATTTTAATGATAACATATTCGCTTAGGATCTCACTTGGTGAAGGCCACAGGACTGAACATGGATGAATGCAACAACCGTGTCTTTAAAAAATATATATATATTTCACCTTTATTTAACCAGGTAGGCCAGTTGAGAACAAGTTCTCATTTACAACTGCGACCTGGCCAAGATAAAGCAAAGCAGTGTGACACAAACAACAACACAGTTACACATGGAATAAACAAACTTACAGTCAATAACACAATAGAAAAGTCCATATACAGTGTGTGCAAATGAAGTAAGATTAGGGAGGTAAGGCAATAAATAGGCCGTAGTGGCAAAATAATTACAATTTCGCAAATAAAGTGATAGACGTGTAGAAGATGAATGTGCAAGTAGAGATACTTGGGTGCAAAGGAGCAAATAAAAAATATATAAATAAAATAAATAACAATATGGGGATGAGGTAGTTGGATGGGCTATTTACATATGGGCTATGTACGGGTGCAATGATCTGTAAGCTTCAGATGCTTAAAGTTGATGCTTAAAATTAGTGAGGGAGATATGAGTCTCCAGCTTCAGTGATTTTTGCAATTCGTTCCAGTCATTGGCAGCAGAGAACTGGAAGGAAAGGCGGCCAAAGGAGGAATTGGCTTTGGAGGTGACCAGTGAAATATACCTGCTGGAGAATGTGCTACGGGTGGGTGCTGCTATGGTGATCAGTGAGCTGAGATAAGGCGGGGCTTTACCTAGCAAAGACTTATAGATGACCTGGAGCCAGTGGGTTTGGCGACGAATATGAAGCGAGGGCCAGCCAACGAGAGCATACAGGTCGCAGTGGTGGGAAGTATATGGGGCATTGGTGACAAAACAGATGGCACTGTGATAGACTGCATCCAATTTGCAGAGTAGAGTGTTGGAGGCTATTTTGTAAATGACATCGCCGAATTCAAGGATCGGTAGGATAGTCAGTTTTTCGAGGGTATGTTTGGCAGCATGAGTGAAGGATGCTTTGTTTGCGAAATAGGAAGCCGATTCTAGATTTAATTTTGGATTGGAGATATTTAATATGGGTCTGGAAGGAGAGTTTACAGTCTAACCAGACACCTAGGTACAGTGAGGGAAAAAAGTATTTGAGCCCCTGCTTTTGTACGTTTGCTCACTGACAAAGAAATGATCAGTCTATCATTTTAATGGTAGGTTTATTTGAACAGTGAGAGACAGAATAACAACAAAAAAATCCAGAAAAACCCATGTCAAAAATGTTAGAAATTGATTTGCATTTTAATGAGGGAAATAAATATTTGACCCCCTCTCAATCAGAAAGATTTCTGGCTCCCAGGTGTCTTTTATACAGGTAACGAGCTGAGATTAGGAGCACACTCTTAAAGGGAGTGCTCCTAATCTCAGCTTGTTACCTGTATAAAAGACACCTGTCCACAGAAGCAATCAATCAATTAGATTCCAAACTCTCCACCATGGCCAAGACCAAAGAGCTCTCCAAGGATGTCAGGGACAAGATTGTAGACCTACACAAGGCTGGAATGGGCTACAAGACCATCGCCAAGCAGCTTGGTGAGAAGGTGACAACAGTCGGTGCGATTATTCGCAAATGGAAGAAACACAAAAGAACTGTCAATCTCCCTCGGCCTGGGGCTCCATGCAAGATCTCACCTCGTGGAGTTGCAATGATCATGAGAACGGTGAGGAATCAGCCCAGAACTACACGGGAGGATCTTGTCAATTATCTCAAGGCAGCTGGGACCATAGTCACCAAGAAAACAATTGGTAACACACTACGCCGTGAAGGACTGAAATCCTGCAGCGCCCGCAAGGTCCCCCTGCTCAAGAAAGCACATATACATGCCCGTCTGAAGTTTGCCAATGAACATCTGAATGATTCATAGGACAACTGGGTGAAAGTGTTGTGGTCAGATGAGACCAAAATGGAGCTCTTTGGCATCAACTCAACTCACCGTGTTTGGAGGAGGAATGCTGCCTATGACCCCAAGAAAGCATCCCCACCGTCAAACATGGAGGTCGAAACATTATGCTTTGGGTGTGTTTTTCTGCTAAGGGGACAGGACAACTTCACTGCATCAAAGGGACGATGGAAGGGGCCATGTACCGTCAAATCTTGGGTCAGAACCTCCTTCCCTCAGCCAGGGCATTGAAAATGGGTTGTGGATGGGTATTCCAGCATGACAATGACCCAAAACACACGGCCAAGGCAACAAAGGAGTGGCTCAAGAAGAAGCACATTAAGGTCCTGGAGTGGCCTAGCCAGTCTCCAGACCTTAATCCCATAGAAAATCTGTGGAGGGAGCTGAAGGTTCGAGTTGCCAAACGTCAGCCTCGAAACCTTAATGACTTGGAGAAGATCTGCAAAGAGGAGTGGGACAAAATCCCTCCTGAGATGTATGCAAACCTGGTGGCCAACTACAAGAAACGTCTGACCTCTGTGATTGCCAACAAGGGTTTTGCCACCAAGTACTAAGTCATGTTTTGCAGAGGGGTAAAATACTTATTTCCCTCATTAAAATGCAAATAATTTCATAACATTTTTGACATGTGTTTTTCTGGATTTTTTTGTTGTTATTCTGTCTCTCACTGTTCAAATAAACCTACCGTTAAAATTATAGACTGATCATTTCTTTGTCAGTGGGCAAACGTACAAAATTAGCAGGGGATCAAATACGTTTTTCCCTCTGTATTTGTAGTTGTCCACATATTCTAAGTCAGAACCGTCCAGAGTAGTGATGCTAGGCGGGCGGGCAGGTGTGGGCAGCAATTGGTTGAAGAGCATGCATTTCGTTTTACTTGCATTTAAGAGCAGCTGGAGGCCACGGAAGGAGAGTTGTATGGCATTGAAGCTCATCTGGAGGTAAGTTAGCACAGTGTCCAAAGAAGGGCAAGAAGTATACAGAATGGTGTCGTCTGCGTAGAGGTGGATCAGAGAATCACCATCCGCAAGAGTGACATCATTGATGTATACAGAGAAAAGAATCTGCCCAAAAATTGAACCCTGTGGCACCCCCATAGAGACTGCCAGAGGTCCGGACAACAGGCCCTCCGATTTGACACACTAAACTCTATCTGAGAAGTAGTTGGTGAACCATGTCTCAGTCACTAACATGGGTGGTAACTCTACAATTCATTCGAAAGGCAAGTCACTCTGGGGAAATATGCTAAATGCTTTACAGTAAAAGTATCTTACCGTAAAATGACTAAAGTAGAACAATCTTTACTGTAAATCAATTACAGTAACAATATTGGATACTGTAAAATATGGTATGTTAACATACTGTTATTTTTTAGGTGGCGTATGGAAGACACACAGAAAATGCTTACGCACAAAAATCATCTGATTTATAACACAGTGCGCACGCACATCCCATGCCGGTTTCCCTTTATAAATCACAATCAACTCGAAATTTGGCACACGTGAGCGAGCGTCTTGTCCCACCCTTTTAACGCTCATAATTGCCTATAAATAGTCAGTGAAACACCCCTAATTAATATTCATCCATATTGACTGCATGACGACAATGACGGCAAATCCCGACAGAAAGGCTAAAAAAAACTACATTTCACCCAGTGTGAAATGGAAGTTCTTGCTGCTGTTGAAGCAAGAAAAAATATATTGTTTGGTGGACATGTGGGCATTACAAATGCCAAAAAGGCGTTAGAGTGGCAGCATATGGCGGATGCTGTGAATGCTGCTGGCTCAGAAGGTCGGACCCTCTCAGAAATAAAAAAAGAAGTGGTCCGACATAAAAGTAGAGGCCAAAAGGCTCATAGCCTTACACACACAAAGTGTTTGTGCCACGGACAGTGACTTCCTCATTATTGTCCACCTCCCCACAGAAGTGGCACAGTTGGCTCAGGTCATCTAGCAAAACATAATGTCAAGTAGTCTATTCATCTTTACATGTATTTTCCTGAGCGATCTGGGAAAAAGGGAATAGTATAGCTTTCTAGTAACAGAAATATTTAAATACATTGACCAGCACAAAAACATCCTGTGGCAGACTGCAATAGCATCGAATAGTCCCCACGGTATGCAACTGTTCAGGGAAGTCAGGAACCAATACACGCAGTCAATCAGGAAAGCAAAGGCTAGCTTTTTCAAACAAAAATGTGCATCCTGTAGCTCTAACTTCAAAACGTTTTGGGACACTGTAAAGTCCATGGAGAACAAGAGCACCTCCTCCCAGCTGCCCACTGCACTGAGGCTAGGTAACACTGTCACCACCGATAAATCCATGATAATCGAACATTTCAATAAGCATTTTTCTACGGCTGGCCATGCTTTCCTCCTGGTTACCCCAACTCCGGCCAACAGCTCCGCAGCCACCGCAGCTACTTGCCCGAGCCTCCCCAGCTTCTCCTTCACCCAAATCCAGATAGCAGATGTTCTGAAAGAGCTGCAAAACCTGGACTCGTACAAATCAGCTGGGCTAGACAATCTGGACCCTCTCTTTCTAAAATTATCCGCCGCCATTGTTGCAACCCCTATTACCAGTCTGTTCAACCTCTCTTTTGTATCTTCCGAGATCCCTAAAGATTAGAAAGCTGCAGCGGTCATCCCCCTCTTCAAAGGGGGTGACACTCTAGACCCAAACTGTTACGGACCTACAGTGCCTTGCGAAAGTATTCGGCCCCCTTGAACTTTTCGACCTTTTGCCACATTTCAGGCTTCAAACATAAAGATAAAAAACTGTATTTTTTTGTGAAGAATCAACAACAAGTGGGACACAATTATGAAGTGGAATGAAATTTATTGGATATTTCAAACTTTTTTAACAAATAAAAAACTGAAAAATTGGGCGTGCAAAATTATTCAGCCCCCTTAAGTTAATACTTTGTAGCGCCACCTTTTGCTGCGATTACAGCTGTAAGTCGCTTGGGGTATGTCTCTATCAGTTTTGCACATCGAGAGACTGAAATTTTTGCCCATTCCTCCTTTCAAAACAGCTCGAGCTCAGTGAGGTTGGATGGAGAGCGTTTGTGAACAGCAGTTTTCAGTTCTTTCCACAGATTCTCGATTGGATTCAGGTCTGGACTTTGACTTGGCCATTCTAACACCTGGATATGTTTATTTGTGAACCATTCCATTGTAGATTTTGCTTTATTTTTTGGATCATTGTCTTGTTGGAAGACAAATCTCTGTCCCAGTCTCAGGTCTTTTGCAGACTCCATCAGGTTTTCTTCCAGAATGGTCCTGTATTTGGCTCCATCCATCTTCCCATCAATTTTAACCATATTCCCTGCCCCTGCTGAAGAAAAGCAGGCCCAAACCATGATGCTGCCACCACCATGTTTGACAGTGGGGATGGTGTGTTCGGGGTGATGAGCTGTGTTGCTTTTACGCCAAACATAATGGTTTGCAATGTTGCCAAAAAGTTCGATTTTGGTTTCATCTGACCAGAGCACCTTCTTCCACATGTTTGGTGTGTCTCCCAGGTGGTTTGTGGCAAACTTTAAATGACACTTTTTATGAATATCTTTAAGAAATGGCTTTCTTCTTGCCACTCTTCCATAAAGGCCAGATTTGTGCAGCATACGACTGATTGTTGTCCTATGGACAGAGTCTCCCACCTCAGCTGTAGATCTCTGCAGTTCATCCAGAGTGATCATGGGCCTCTTGGCTGCATCTCTGATCAGTCTTCTCCTTGTATGAGCTGAAAGTTTAGAGGGACGGCCGGGTCTTCGTAGATTTGCAGTGGTCTGATACTCCTTCCATTTCAATATTATCGCTTGCACAGTGCTCCTTGGGATGTTTAAAGCTTGGGAAATCTTTTTGTATCCAAATCCGGCTTTAAACTTCTCCACAACAGTATCTCGGACCTGCCTGGTGTGTTCCTTGTTCTTCATGATGCTCTCTGCGCTTTAAACGGACCTCTGAGACTATCACAGAGCAGGTGCATTTATACGGAGACTTGATTACACACAGGTGGATTCTATTTATCATCATTAGTCATTTAGGTCAACATTGGATCATTCAGAGATCCTCACTGAACTACTGGAGATAGTTTGCTGCACTGAAAGTAAAGGGGCTGAATAATTTTGCACGCCCAATTTTTCCATTTTTTATTTGTTAAAAAAGTTTGAAATATCCAATACATTTCGTTCCACTTCATGATTGTGTCCCACTTGTTGTTGATTCTTCAAAAAAAATTACAGTTTTATATCTTTATGTTTGAAGCCTGAAATGTGGCAAAAGGTAGAAAAGTTCAAGGGGGGCGAATACTTTCGCAAGGCACTGTATATCTATCCTGCCCTACTTTCTTCGAAAGACAAGTTAATAAACAGATCACTGACCATTTCGAATCCCACCGTACCTTCTCCGCTGTGCAATCTGGTTTCCGAGCTGGTCATGGGTGCACCTCAGCCACGCTCAAGGTACTAAATGATATCATAACCGCCATCGATAAAAGACAGTACTGTGCAGTCGTCTTCATCGACCTGGCCAAGGCTTTCGACTCTGTCAATCACCGTATTCTTATCGACTCAATAGCCTTGGTTTCTCAAATGACTGCCTCGCCTGGTTCACCAACTACTTCGCAGACAGAGTTCAGTGTGTCAAATCGGAGGGCCTGTTGTCCGGACTTCTGGCAGTCTCTATGGGGGTGCCACAGGGTTCAATTCTCGGGCCGACTCTCTTCTCTGTATTCATCAACGATGACGCTCTTGCTGCGGGTGATTCCCTGATCCACCTCTACGCAGACGACACCATTCTATATACATCTGGCCCTTCTTTGAACACTGTATTAACTAACCTCCAAACAAGCTTCAATGCCATGCAACACTCCTTCCGTGGCCTCCAACTGCTCTTAAACGCTAGTAAAACCAAATGCATGCTCTTCAACCGTTCGCTGTCCACACCCGCCCGCCCGACTAGCATCACTACTCTGGACGGTTCTGACCTAGAATACATGGACAACTACAAATACCTAGGTGTCTGGCAAGACTGTAAACTCTCCTTCCAGACTCATATTAAACATCTCCAATCCAAAATTAAATCTAGAATCGTCTTTCTATTTCGCAACAAAGCATCCTTCACTCACGCCACCAAACTTACCCTAGTAAAACTGACTATCCTACCGATCCTCGACTTTGGCGATGTCATCTACAAAATAGCTTCCAATACTTTACTCAGCCAGCTGGATGCAGTCTATCACAGTGCCATCCGTTTTGTTACCAAAGCCCCTTATACCACCCACCACTGCGACTTGTATGCTCTAGTCGGCTGGCCCTCGCTACATATTTGTCGCCAGACCCACTGGTTCCAGGTCATCTATAAGTCTATGCTAGGTAAAGCTCCGCCTTATCTCAGCTCACTGGTCACGATAACAACACCCACCCGTAGCACGCGCTCCAGCAGGTATATCTCACTGGTCATCCCCAAAGCCAACACCCCCTTTGGCCGCCTTTCCTTCCAGTTCTCTGCTGTTAATGACTGGAACGAATTGCAAAAATCGCTGAAGCTGGAGACGTACATTTCCCTCACTAACTTTAAACATCAGTTATCTGAGCAGCTAACCAATCGCTGCAGCTGTACATTGTCCACCCAATCTACCTACCTCATCCCCATATTGTTTTTATTCACTTTGCTGCTCTTTTGCACACCAGTATCACTACTTACACACCATCATCTGATCATAATCATCTGCTCATCTATCACTCCAGTGTTAATCTGCTAAATTGTAATTACTTTGCTACTATGGCCTATTTATTGCATTACCTCCTCATGCCATTTGCACACACTGTATATAGACTTTCTTTTTTTCTATTGTGTTATTGACTGTATGCTTGTTTATTCCATGTGTAACTCTGTGTTGTTGTTTGTGTCGCACTGCTTTGCTTTATCTTGGCCATGTCGAAGTTGTAAATGAGAACTTGTTCTCAACTAGCTTACCTGGTTGTGATATTAAAAAAAGTGATATTAAAAAAATATACATAAACATGTGTTTTAGTGGCCGTCTAGTCAGAAGTTGGATCAAAGATAACCTTGAAAGATCCATATAAATGTTTCTTTATCAAACATTATATTCAATTAGAAATTGAACATACCAGTGTTTTGGAGGAGAGTTACTGCTATTTCTTCTCTCATGATGTTACCATCTTTGTCCGTATTTGAAAAGACAATCGACTCCTCCTTCAGAACACATTTAGCAAACTGGGTACATTTTTTTATGGGCATTTCAGTTTTCCCCAACAAAATTATGTTACACTGAAGATTCTAATTCGCAAGTATACAACGACACAGCTATAATATAATTTGACAGTTCTGTTTTGCCTTTTAGTCAGTATACTTTCAGTAGGTTAATTGTACATTACTTATACTCTCATACTTACTTTCAAGGCAAAGACCCCACAAGAAGTAACATCTTGTTGGCATGGGTGAGGAAGGGTACCACACACCCATCTGGAGATATTAAACACCTTCTCCCTCAGGAATGATCTGAACATATATGTTAATAAAAGTACAGCATTTTGAAACACTTTATTGATAAAGTGTAGCGATTAATACAATATAGAGATTCATAGAGGGGAATCTGAGAATGCAGGGATTCCAGCAGGGTGTGAGTTGAAGTAGTCAATAATTTCTATTATTATTATCATTATTTTGTTTTGTGGTTGAGGGGTGGTGGGAGGTTTACGGGGATGGTGGAGTTGCTGGGGGTGTCCTATTGAGGGCGAAGGGACATATTGGGGAGGGGATTCTTCATGGAGGAACATTCAGTCATAGTTTTGTTTATTGTATTATTATACATTTATTGAATTTTTTCGTATTTTTTTCTATTATTATGTCACGACTTCTGCCGAAGTCGATGCCCCTCCTTGTTCAAGTGGTGCTCGGCGGTCGACGTCACTGGTCTTCTAGCCATCACTGATCCATTTTTCATTATCCATTGGTTTTGTCTTGTTTTCACACACACCTGGTTCCAATCCCATTAATTACCTGTTGTGTATTTAACCATCTGTTTCCCCTCATGTCCTTGTCCGAGATTGTTTGTATGTTATTTTGTGTTGTGTATTTTGTAGTAGTGAGCTCCGGGAATTGTTGCCCATGTTATTTTATGTACATTTTGGTTTTGTAGTTTGTGGTTTGTTTATTGTTTTATTAAAACAACTCCAGTAATACCAAGTAGGTTTCTCCTGCGCCTGACTTCCCTGCCACCTACACACACAACGATGACAGAATCTTGGACCCAAGATATGAAGTCAGCAGGAGAGGGTACCCCGGACATAAAGGTGGAGGAGCGCGTCCAGGAGAATGAGGAGAAGCTTCACCATTTATGCACCGCCATGGATCGCGTTGTCCAGAATATGGACCGCTGGGAGAGACAGGGAGTTTTCCCAGCGCCTCCACCAGCCCAACCGGGGTCTATCCTGAGCGCCCCTTCTCAACCTGATCCCGGTGGCATCCGTCTCTCCATGCCTCAGGGGTACGACGGAAGTGCTGCCACCTGCCAGGGTTTCCTACTCAGATTAGACATTTTCCTGGCCATGGTCCACCCACTTCCATCTGACCGTGAGAAGAGTTTCGCCCTCGTCTCGTGCCTCACCGGGAGAGCCTGGAGTGGGCCAGCGCTGTGTGTGAAGGAGGAGATGCGGCGTTGGACCATTATGAGGAGTTCACCCGCCGTTTTTGGGCAGTCTTCGACTATCCACCCGAGGGCAGAGCGGTGGGTGAGTGCCTCTACCATCTGAGGCAGGAGACGAGGAGCGTCCAGGATTTTGCCCTGGAGTTCAGGACCCTGGCAGCCGGTGCGGGATGGAATCACAGGGCCCTGATCGACCATTACCGCTGCAGTCTGCGTGAGGACGTCCGTCGGGAGTTGGCCTGCAGAGACACCACCCTCACTTTCGACCAGCTGGTGGATCTGTCCATCCGGCTGGACAACCTGCTGGCTGATAGAGGACGTCCATATCGGGGTCTGGTGGTTCCATCCTCACACACTCCCTCTCCTATACCCAGGGAACTGGGAGAGGGGGTGCACAGGGAGACCGGAGGAGGTTCCCGCTCGCGCACCATCTGTGGCCGCAGAGGTCACACTGCTGGTCGGTGTCGGGTAGGTTCCTCTGGGAATCGAGGTAACAGGCAGGGTGCTCTGGCGCCACCCCAGGTGAGTAGGCACCATTCTCATCCAGAGCCCTCTGTTGCACTTATGTTTGTGTCTTACTTTTATTGATTTTTCCCCGCATTCCCAGCATAAGTAGATTAGTAGATTCAGGCGCTAGTAGATTCAGGCGCGGCTGGGAATTTCATTGATCACGCTTTTGCTCATAGTTTAGGGATCTCCATTGTACCCGTGGATGTGCCTTTCCCCGTTCACACCTTAGATAGTCGACCATTAGGGTCAGGGTTAATCAGGGAAGCCACAACTCCTTTGAGTATGGTGACGCAGGGGGGTCACAAGGAAAAAATTGCTATTTTCCTTATGGACACCCCACTTTTTCTTGGCCACAGAGGGCTCTCACGGGGTGGTCGCGAGAGTGCTCAGGTAGGTGTGTAGGGGTTTCCGTTGGTGCTACTATGGTGGAAAGTCCAGACCAAGTCTCCACCGTGCGCATTCCCCCTGAATATGCCGATTTGGCTCTCGCTTTCTGTAAAAAGAAGGCAACTCAATTACCACCCCATCGACAGGGGGATTGTGCGATAAATCTCATGGTAGACGCTGCACTTCCCAGGAGTCACGTGTATCCCCTGTCACAAGCGGAGACGGTTGCTACGGAGACATATAACTTCGAATCCCTGCGTCAGGGGTACATTCGGCCCTCCATTTCACCCGTCTCCTCGAGTTTCTTTTTTGTGAAGAAGGAAGGATGGAGGTCTGCGCCCATGCATTGATTATCGAGGTCTCAATAAAATCACGGTGGGTTACAGTTACCCGCTACCTCTGATCGCCCCGGCAATTGAGTTAATGCACAGGGCGTGCTTCTTCACTAAACTGGATCTCAGGAGTGCGTACAACCTGGTGCGTATTCGAGATGGAGACGAGTGGAAGACAGCATTTAGTACCACCTCAGAGCATTATGAGTACCTCGTCATGCCGTACGGGTTGAAGAATGCTCCATCAGTCTTCCAATCTTTTGTAGATGAGATTTTCAGGGACCTGCACGGGCAGGGTGTAGTGGTGTACATCGATGACATTCTGATTTACTCTGCTACACGCGCCGAGCATGTGTCCCTGGTGCGCAAAGTGCTTGGTCGCCTGTTGGAGCATGACCTGTATGTCAAGGCTGAGAAATGCCTGCTCTTTCAACAGTCCGTCTAATTCTTAGGATATCGCCTATCCACGGCAGGAGTGGAGATGGAGTGGCCGCATTGCAGCCGTGCGTAATTGGCCGACTCCCACCACGGTGAAGGAGGTGCAGCGATTTTTAAGGTTTGCCAATTACTACCGGAGGTTTATCTGGGGTTTTGGTCAAGTAGCTGCTCCCATTACCTCACTGCTGAAGGGGGGTCCGGTGCGCTTGCAGTGGTCGGCTGGGGCGGACAGGGCTTTTAGGAAACTGAAGGCTCTGTTTACCTCGGTTCCTGTGTTGGCTCATCCGGATCCGTCTTTGCAATTCATAGTGGAGGTGGACGCATCTGAGGCTGGGATAGGAGCTGTGTTCTCTCAGTGTTCGGGTACGCCACGTAAGCTCCGCCCCTGTGCCTTCTTCTCTAAGAGGCTCAGTCCGGCGGAGCAAAACTATGATGTGGGGGACCGGCAGCTGTTGGCTATCGTCAAGGCCTTGAAGGCGTGGAGACATTGGCTTGAGGGGGCTAAACACCCTTTTCTCATCTGGACTGACCACCACAATCTGGAGTACATCCGGGAGGCGAGGAGACTGAATCCTCGCCAGGCAAGGTGGGCCATGTTTTTCACCCGTTTTGTGTTTGCCCTCTCTTACAGACCAGGTTCCCAGAACGTTAAGGCAGACGCACTGTCCCAGCAGTATGACACAGAGGAGCGGTCCATGGATCCCACTCCCATCATCACAGCCTTTTCTTTAGTGGCACCGGTAGTATGGGAGCTGGACGCGGGCATTGAGCGGGCATCACGTGCAGAGCCCGTTCCCCCTCAGTGTCCAGCTGGGCGTCTGTATGTTCCGTCTGCTGTCCGCGACCGATTGATCTACTGGGCTCACACGTTACCCTCCTCTGGTCATCCTGGGATTGGTCGGACGGTGCGCTGTCTTAGTGGGAGGTACTGGTGGCCCACCTTAGCTAAGGACGTGAGGGTTTATGTTTCCTCCTGCTCAGTGTGCGCCCAGTGCAAGGCTCCTAGACACCTACCCAGAGGTAAGTTACAACCCTTACCCGTTCCACAACGGCCATGGTCGCACTTGTCGGTGGATTTTATAACAGATCTTCCACTTTCACAAGGTAACACCACGATCCTGGTCGTTGTGGATTGCTTTTCTAAATCCTGTCGTCTCCTCCCTTTGCCCGGTCTCCCTACAGCCCTACAAACTGCCGAGGCTCTGTTTACACACGTCTTTCGGCACTACGGGGTGCCTGAGGATAGAGTGTCTGATCGGGGTCCCCAGTTCACGTCAAGGGTCTGGAAGGCGTTCATGGAACGTCTGGAGGTCTCGGTCAGCCTTACCTCGGGTTTTCACCCTGAGAGTAACGGGCAGGTGGAGAGAGTGAACCAGGATGTGGGTAGGTTTCTGAGGTCTTATTGCTAGGACCGGCCGGGGGAGTGGGCTGCGTTCGTGCCTTGGGCAGAGATGGCTCAGAACTCGCTCCGCCACTCCTCCACTAACCTCTCTCCCTTTCAGTGTGTGTTAGGGTATCAGCCGGTTCTGGCCCCTTGGCATCAGAGTCAGACCGAGGCTCCTGCGGTGGACCACTGGTTCCGGCACGCGGAGGAGACGCCGCTCACCTCCACCTTCAGCGCGCCGTACGACACCAGAAAGTTGGCGCAGACCGTCACCGCTGTGAGGCCCCGGTGTTCGCACCGGAAGACAGGGTCTGGCTCTCAACTAGAAACCTGCCCTCCACCTGCCCTGCCGGAAGCTGAGTCCGCGGTTTGTGGGGCCGTTTAAAGTCCTGAGGAGAGTGAACGAGGTATGTTATAGGTTAAAGCTTCCCCCCAATTACCGCATTAACCCCTCGTTCCATGTGTCTCTCCTCAGGCCGGTCGTGGCTGGCCCGCTCCAGGAGGCTGAGGTGCGGGAAGTTCCTCCGCCCCCTCTGGACATTGAGGGGGCCCCGGCGTACTCCATTCGATCCATCCTGGAATCGAGACGTCGGGCGAGGGGTCTTCAGTACCTCGTGGACTGGGAGGGGTACGGTCCGGAGGAGAGATGCTGGGATCCGGTGGAGGATGTTAGATCCTTCCCTGCTGCGAGAGTTCCATCGTCTCCGTCCGGATCGCCCTGCACCTCGTCCTCCGGGTCGTCCCCGAGGCCGGTGTCGACGCGCTGCTGGAGCCGCGCATCAGGGGGGGTACTGTCACGACTTCTGCCGAAGTCGATGCCCCTCCTTGTTCGAGTGGTGCTCGGCGGTCGACGTCACTGGTCTTCTAGCCATCACTGATCCATTTTTCATTGTCCATTGGTTTTGTCTTGTTTTCACACACAACTGGTTCCAATCCCATTCATTACCTGTTGTGTATTTAACCCTCTGTTTCCCCTCATGTCCTTGTCCGAGATTGTTTGTATGTTATTTTGTGTTGTGTATTTTGTAGTAGTGAGCTACGGGTATTGTTGCCCATGTTATTTTATGTACATTTTGGTTTTGGAGTTCGTTGTTTGTTTATTATTTTATTAAAACAACTCCAGTAATACCAAGTTGGTTTCTCCTGCGCCTGACTTCCCTGCCACCTACACACACGACGATGACATATTATAACAGTTTACTGTGATTATTGATATGCACTCATGTTGACTTATATATTTGAACTTTCTTTTTCGCCCAGAGTACAAATTGTTATTATTATTTTATTATTACTACGGTACCTACATTCTTAAAAACGAAAACAGAAAAAGTGTAAAAAATGTAGGAAAAGCCATAAGAGTGGCACACATCAGAGTCAAATACTTTCTGTGGTACACATCAGAGTCAAATACTTTCTGTGGCACACATCAGAATCAAATACTTTCTGTGGCACACATCAGAGTCAAATACTTTCTATAGAACAAACTTCACGTCAGAATAGGCAACCGAAATTAATAATTAATGTATGTGTTTTATCTTAAACATAGAGGAGGGAGTAAAATGTAGGCAAGCAATAAACATTTCAGAACAACTACTAGTCGAATTAGTTCAAGATGACGAATTTTGGCAAAGAGATTTATTTATAGACTAATACACCTGAAACAAATAGCCAAACTGAAAACTGCAGACATGACATTACTAGTGCCTCCCCCGCGATCAAAATGACATACATTTTTTTAATGAAATGCAGCCTAATTGATCAGAAAACTATACTAGCAAGCAAGTCGCAGCAATGAAGATTTGAGTGCGTGCGCATTCACGTGAAGGGGGGGGGGGGGTTCTGGCAGGGGGGAGCTTTTCGGCACAACACCTGTTCATAAGCCACTCATCATCTTTGGCCAGTAAAATTCACACTCTCCGAATTCTTCCATTCGCCAAATCTTCCAACAGTGCCAAAGCAGCCATTGTGCATCGTTACGCATTGTAATTATACCCACCCATTTGATTGTTAAAGCTACCTAAATGCGTAACACCTTCAGCTGTGGTAATTACCATGATTGTAACTGACAATGATAGGGCCATTATCACATTGAGAGTTCTGCGCAACGAACATGTGATAACAATATATGAAACTGTGCACTCGTATCTTCCCGCCTGAGGCATCGAAACGGCATCAGTTTAAACGTCATTTGTCTTACTGTTCACTTTATTATTTATGAGAATACATTTCATAACATGCAAGTATTGTTTAATAATTACAGATCCAATTAAAATTTGAATCCCGATTAAACTGTACAACATATTTGAGGGGTTCTTTTAAAAAAACAGATTTCTCCGTATGTATTTCTTATCCTAAATCATGTTTTTTGTGTGTTTTTTTTGTGTGAACTGGGAACTCTTCATATATAATACGTGAGTGGTAATATTTAGATACATTTTACACAATGGTATCAATTTCAAAGCGTTTCTCGAGTTTCATCCTTCTGCCATCTGAGTCGCAGTTTCTCATTTCTCCAGTTTATGTGCATACCTATCGGTCAAAGTCCACAAATTCTCCCGTGAAGTTTGTTTTTCATAAATCCCAAAGTTTGCTTAGAAAGTGGCATACGGCTTCTTTTGTACCTACGCAACCTTTATAAATGAGCCCCCTGGAAAGGAGAAGTGGATCACAAGTGCATTCACTTTACTGGAAACAAACTGCCTTGGCTGTCGAGAAGCAGTGACTTGAATCTTTGAGTTCTCCCCTTGCCTCCTCTTGTCCTTTTCTCTCATTGTTTCCTCTCCTCATCTTGTCTTCTTGTCTCTGCTTGTCCCCTTCTCTTGTCTCCTCTTGTCTACTCTCCTTCATCCACACTGATGTGAAAGATCTGGACTATTCTGTTGTACCTCAATTTTGGCCCAGGTTTTCTGCGCAACTCGAGATCATGCTAACCCACTGAGCTAAAGCCAAGGGGTCATCTCTGAGTGGGAGCTAACACAAGCAGCACAATGGTCAGGTGTGGGACAAAGGTTACTCACCATCCCAGCATAGTTCACAGAACCAGCTCCTCTAGAGCAGGAGGAAAGTAAGGTGCTCCTTGTGGTAGACCTCAGACACAGTGGCCTTTAGAAGACATTAGCAGTTACAGTGGACCACAGTCTCAAATCCTTCCTTCACTCACACATATGCAAGCGCACACACACACATCTCATCTCCTGTCCCTGCCTAATATCCTTCTCCTGTATGCAGAGCTTAACTCTGGCCAGGGACTTGAAAAGGGTATCCCTATTTCTCCACCCCTTTCCCCTCCATAAGAGAACATTCTTGTAGAGGTGACATTACCTTATTGATTATGATTGGGCAAAAAAACATATATCAGATGGTTATAAGACATTATAAAGGGGTTATGCATGCTCACCAGAAGTCTTATAATGTATTATCTGCATTATAATTCCTTATACCTGTAGGCTTTCAGTAAATTGTTATCAATTGGTGTTACTCTTCTTGTTATTGTTGAGTAGGATTCTGTAGTTATATCATTGCACTTTCAAATTCCCTCCAACTTTGGGAAGTGCTTTGGGAAGAAAATGTAACAATAGCAGCCCAAAATTATTCTTCATTGTAGTGTTTTGATCATACATCTCAAAAGACAAGCAAGTCTATTCCAGGAAATAAAGCAATACATGCAATGTTTGACATCAAGTCAATAGCCGGCTAAATGAAGTCAATAGAATCGACAAGTGTTCCCAGGTTTGCCAAGGCGAGGCACAGAGGAGTGCTTGACTGGAGTAGGCCACAGACGGCCATGATTGATTTAACTGGTCTAAGTGCCGAAGGACAAAATACTGTCAATGAGTCTCCATTAACGTCAGAAAAACATACAGTAATATGTCTATTTTGCACTTTGTGTTATGATTTATGTACCATCCCCAGAGTCCCTTGTTGGTGTCCCGTGCCTGAGAAACGCAGTGTTTATTTACTGACGCACTTACAGGAAATTGTTTGATTTGACTTTCTGTTTCTGAATTGTTCAGCCTTCTGTTTCTGACGGTTCCACTCCACTGACTATGATGGAACACACCAAGGCAGTAAAAGCTGTACTCATTTCCATTAATGGTGGGTCTGAGATTAATAATGACACTTGGATAATGTAGCAGAGACGCATTTAGGTGTGTGTGTGTGAGTGTGTGCCACACTGGTATAATGTGTCTCTGTGGAATGAATGTGCTGTGCTCTGCTGAGTCAACAATTAATGGTCAAGCACAAGATGATCAAGCACAACCCGTCTGACAGGTTTATCCTGGTAGGAGGATTTCATTCTTTTTTCTTGACAGTTTTTTTGTCATAATGACTCTCTTTTCCCTCTTTAATTCCATCTCAATGTCAATTTAAGGGGCTTTATTGGCATGGGAAACATATGTTTACATTGCCAAAGCAAGAGAAATATGTGATAACCAAATGTGAAATAAACAATACAAAATTAACAGTAAACATTACCCTCACAAAAGATCCAAAATAATAAAGACATTATAAAAGTCATTATGTCTATATACAGTGTTGTAATGATGTGCAAATAGTTAAAGGGAAAATAAATAAACATAAATATAGGTTGTATTTACAATGGTGTTTGTTCTTCACTGGTTGCCCTTTTCTTGTAGCAACAGGTCACAAATCTTTCTGCTGTGATTGCACACTATGGTATTTCACCCAATAGATATGGGAGTTTATCAAACTTGGATTTGTTTTCAAATTATTTGTGGATCTGTGTAATCTGAGGGAAATATGTGTCTCTAATATGGTCATACATTGCCAGGAGGTTAGGAAGTGCAGCCCAGTTTCCACCTCATTTTGTGGGCAGTGTGCACATAGCCTGACTTCTCTTGAGTGCCAGGTCTGCCTTCAGCGGCCTTTCTCAATAGCAAGGCTATGCTCACTGAGTCTGTACATAGTCAAATATTTCCTTAATTGTGGGTCGGTCACAGTGCTCAGGTATTCTTCCACTGTGTGCTCTCTGTTTAGGGCCAACCATTTTTGGGGGGTCAATTCTTTCCAATGTGTCAAGTAATTATATTTTAGTTTTCTCATGATTTGGTTGGGTCTAATTATGTTGCTGTCCTGTGGCTCTGTGGGGTGTGTTTGTGTTTGTGAACAGAGCCCCAGGACCAGCTTGCTTAGGGGCCTCTTCTCCAGGTTAATTTCTCTGTCGGTGATGGCTTTGTTATGGAAGGTTTGTGAATCGCTTCCTTTTAGGTGGTTGTAGAATTTAACAGCTCTTTTCTGGATTTTGATAATTAGCGGGTATCGGCCTAATTCTGCTCTGCATGCATTATTTGGTGTTTTACGTTGTACACCGAGGATATTTTTGCAGAATTTTGCAAAATGAGTCTCAAAATGAGTCTCAATTTGGTGTTCGTCCTATTTTGTGAATTCTTGGTTGGTGAGCAGACGCCAGACCTCACAACCATAAAGGGCAATGGGTTCTATAACAGATTCAAGTATTTTTAGCCAGATCCTAATTGGCATGTCACATTTTATGTTCCTTTTGATGGCATAGAAGGCCCTTTGTCACGTTCGTCATAATAATGATCGGACCAAGGCGCAGCGTGAGTAGCGTTCCACATAATTTATTACAAAGTGAAACTTTAGAAAAATACAAAACAAATAAAGAATAAACAAACCATGACTAACAATGCAACTACACATAAACAATATCCTATCACCCACAAGTGAAAAACAAGCTACAGGACCAATTAGAGACAACGATTACCAGCTGCCTCTATTTGGGAATCATACAAATCACCAACATAGAAAATAAAACCTAGAACCCCACATAGAAATAAATAAACTAGATCAACCCCCAGTCACGCCCTGACCTACTCTATCATAGAAAATAAGAGCTTTCTATGGTCAGGACGTGACACCCTTCTTGTCTTGTCTCTCAGATCGTTCACAGCTTTGTGGAAGTTACCTGGCCGAGGTATGTATAGTTTTTTGTGTGCTCTAGGGCAACGGTGACCAGATGGAATTTTGTATTCGTGGTCCTGGCAACTGGACCTTTTTTAGAATATTGTTATTTTTGTCTTACTGAAATTTACTGTCAGGGTCCAGGTCTGACAGAATCTGTGCAGAAGATCTAGGTGCTGCTGAAGGCCCTCCTTGGTTGGGGACAGAAGCACCAGATCATCAGCAAACAGTAGACATTTGACTTCTGATTTTACTAGGGTGAGGCCAGGTGCTGCAGACTGTTCTAGTGCCCTCGCCAATTCATTGATATATATGTTGAAGAGGGTGGGGATTGGGTTGCATTCCTGTCTCACCTCCTGGCCCTGTGGAACGAAATGTGTTTTTTGCCAATTTTAACCGCATACTTGTTGTTTGTGTACATGTATTTTATAATGTCGTATGTTTTTCCCCCAACACCACTTTCCATCAATTTGTATAGCAGACCCTAATGCCAAATTGAGTTGAAAGCTTTTTTTAAATCAACAAAGCATGAGAAGACTTTAATTTTGTTTTGGTTTGTTTGTTTGTTTGTCAATTACGGTGTGCAGGATGAGTACATGGTCTGTCTTGTGATAATTTGGTAAGAAGCCAATTTGACATTTGCTCAGTACATTGTTTTCGCTGAGGAAATGTATGAGTCTGCTGTTAATGATAATGCAGAGGATTTTCCCAGGGTTGCTGTTGACGCATATCCCCCGGTAGTTATTGGGGTCAAATTTTTCTCCACTTTTGTGGACTGGGGTGATCAGCCCTTGCTTCCAAATATTGTGGAAGATGCCAGAGCTGATGATAACGTTAAAGAGTTTAAATATAGCCAATTGGAATTTGTGGTTTGTATATTTTATCATTTCATTTATGATACTATCAACACCACAGGCCTTTTTGGGTTGGAGGGTTTGTATTTTGTGCTGTACTTCATTCAATGTAATTGGAGAATCCAGTGTGTTCTGGGAGTCCTTAATCATTGATTCTTAGATTTGTATTTGATCATGTATATGTTTTTGCTGTTTGTTCTTTGTTATAGAGCCCAAAAGATTGGAGAAGTGGTTTATCCATGCATCTCTGTTTTGGATAGATAACTCTTTGTGTTGTTGTTTGTTTAGAGTTTTCCAATTTTCCCAGAAGTGGTTAGAGTCTATGGATTCTTCAATTACATTGAGCTGATTTCTGATGTGCTGTTCCTTCTTTTTTCGTAGTGTATTTCTGTATTGTTTTAGTGATTCACCAAAGTGAAGGCTTAGGCTCAGGTTTTCTGGGTATCTGTAGTCTTTTTCTTCGCAAATATTTTGTATATATTTTTTAAATATTTTTTAACCTCAACTCCAACATACTCTCCTGCAACCTGCCCCACCCAATGTGGTATGGATCTGCTATTTTCTTTACTTTAGAACTGGAACCCCCAACAGAAGCTAGCCAGCTAACTAGCTACTAGCTAGTAGTCAGCTAGCCACTGCTAGCGGTCATCAGCTAACCTTTAGCCCGGACAACTCCTGCCAGTCTGCACAGCGCGATTCAACCCTGAGCATACCGGACTCTTTTTCCCCACATCTCCAGATTCCTACCACAAGCTCTGAACCTTTTCACCTGGATCATTGCAGCTAGCTAGCTGCTATCCGAGTGGCTACTCCTGGCTAACGTCTCTGTCCCGATGCAAGCACCAATTAGCCTGGAGCTAGCCTATGCTAGGCCCATCTCCCGGCTAGCTGAAGAGGTCCATCAGCCACTCCTTGGGCTACAATACCTATTTTGCCAATTGGCCTGGACCCCTTTTACTGCCGATACGGAATCCCGCCGATCCTTCACGACTGGGCTACCGACGTAATCCACCAGAGGGGGTTTTCAACGGGCTCTAGACAGCTGCGGCCCGCTAGCTGTCTAGAGCATATCAGACTGTTAGCTGAAGAGGTCCATCAGCCAATTTTCTTGGGCTACAATACCTATTTTGCTAATTGGCCTGGACCCTTTTACTACACGGAGCCCTGGCGATCCATCACGACTGATCTGCCAACGTAACCGCACGAGGGGGCTACAACTGACTCTTCCATCGCGACGTCCCCTTAAGGCCCTTCTGCTAGCCTGCAAGCCCCGGCCCGCTAGCTGTCTGAATCGCTGTGTCTCCAGCCCGCCTAGCTACTCACTAGACTCCATGATCACACGGCTACGCATGCCTCTCCCTAATGTCAATACGCCTTGTCCATTGCTGTTTTGGTTAGTGATTATTGTCTTATTTCACTGTAGAGCTTCCAGTCCTGCTCAATATGCCTTAGCTAACCCTATTGTTCCCCCTCCCACACATGCGTTGACCTCACCTGGTTTAAATGGTGTCTCTAGAGACAATACCTCTCTCATCATCACTCACTGCCTAGGTTTACCTCCACTGTATTCACATCCTACCATACCCTTGACTGTACATTATGCCTTGAATCTATTCTTCCGTGCCCAGAAACCTGCTTCTTTTATTCTCTGTTCCGAACGTGCTAGACGGACAGTTCTTATAGCCTTTAGCCGTACCCTTATCCTACTCCTCCTCTGTTCCTCTGGTGATGTAGAGGTTAATCCAGGCCCTGCAGTGTCTAGTTCCACTCCCATTCCCCAGGCGCTCTCATTTGTTGACCTCTGTAACCATAAAAGCCTTGGTTTCACGCATGTTAACATTAGAAGCCTCCTCCCTAAGTTTGTTTTATTCACTGCTTTAGCACACTATGCCAACCCGGATGTCCTAGCCGTGTCTGAATCCTGGCTTAGGAAGACCACCAAAAACCCTGACATTTCCATGCCTAACTATAACATTTTCTCGACAAGACAGAACTGCCAACGGGGGCTGAGTTGCAATCTACTGCAGAGATAGCCTGCAGAGTTTTGTCATACTATCCAGGTCTGTGCCCAAACAATTTGAGCTTCTACTTTTAAAAATCCACCTTTCCAGAAACCGCTTGCTATAGACAACCTTCTGCCCCCAGTTGTGCCCTGGACACCATATGTGAATTGATTGCCCCCCCCATCTACTGTCAGAGCTCGTACTGTTAGGTGACCTAAACTGGGACGTGCTTAACACCCCGGCCGT
>NC_138291.1:76805000-76862500 GCF_965601325.2 Salmo salar
TAATAGAAATAACAATAACAGTAATAACAATAATAGTAATAATAAGTAAGTTACTGCTTACTATGCAGATGTTATTATTCAGTGTCCCTCAGGCTATGGCAGGCAAATACATATTTGGCTGCAAGAGGAGCCATTGCTCCTTCGCCCATGAGTATTTTTAGTTTTTCCTCTGGGTTTAATAAGTTCAAATTTGGAATAAATGTAGTCATTTCTGTAAATAAGGAATCTCTTTGTGAGGAATATTTATCACAGTAAAGGAGAAAGTGCATCTCTGTCTCTACCTCCCCTGTCGTGCAGTGACCACATACACGCTCCTCTTTGGGTAGCCATGTCTTTTTATGTCTGCCGGTTTCTATTGCCAATTGATGGTCACTCAGCCTGTACTTGGTAAGGATCTGTCTCTGCTTCGTATCTCTGACAGAGTAGAGATAATCAGCCAATTCATATTCTCTGTTTAGGGTCAGGTAGCAATTTAGTCGGCTTTGGGATTTTGTTTCGTTTTTCCAATGTTGTAAATATGAGTCCTTTGATTGGTTCATGATTTTGTTTATTTGAATTCTTTCTTTTGAAGCAGTGCTGGTGTCAGCTTGGTTGGTGAGGTCCAACACCAGCTGACTGAGAGGGCTCGTTTCTGGGCTCAGCTCTTGGGTTTGGAGTGCTTTAAATTGCAGACTTGAATTTGGACTTGAATTTAGATGTAGCCAAAATTTTAATGATCTTTTCTGTATTTTCATTATTACTGGAAAGCGGCCCAATTCTGCCCTACATGCATTAGTTGGTGTATTTCTCTGGACTTGTAGGATTTTCCGACAGAATTCTGCATGTAGGGCTTCAATTGGATGTTTGTCCCACATTTTAAAGTCCAGTTTATTGAGTGGCCCCCAAACCTCACTTCCGTAAAGAGCTATTGGTAGGATTACACTGTCAAATATTTTGGTCCAAATTCTAATTGGGATGTTGATTTTGAATAATTTCATTTTTATTGCATACAATGTTCTGCGGGCTTTTTCTTTGAGTGCATTCACTGCCATATTAAAGTTTCCCGATGCAGATATGGTCAGACCAAGGTAGGTGTAATTTTTAGTGTGTTCAATGATGGTGTTGTTCAGGGTGAATTTATATTTGTGTTTCTGACATCTGGTTTTCTTTTGGAAAATCATGATTTTCGTTTTTTGGAAATTTACTGCCAGGGCCCAATTATGGCAATATTGCTCTAGAATATTAATGTTTTGTTGAAGACCTTCTTTGGTTGGTGATAGAAGTACCAAGTCATCAGCATATAGCAGGTATTTCACCTCTGTGTCAAATAGTGTGAGTCCTGGGGCTGGAGAATGGTCCAACATGTCTGCTAATTCATTGATATAAATGTTGAAAAGGTTTGGACTCAAACTGCAGCCTTGTCTCACACCTCGACATTGTGAAAATAATTCTGTTCTTTGGTTTTTGATTTTTATTGCACATTTATTTTCTGTGTACATACATTTTATTAAGTCATACACCTTACCACCAAGCCCACTTTGGAGAATTTTGTAGAATAGCCCTTCATGCCAAATAGAATCAAATGCTTTTTTAAAGTCAATAAAGCAAGCAAAGATTTTGCCCTCTTTTTTTTGGTGGACGTGTTTATTAATTAGTGTGTGTAAGGTGTATATATGGTCAGTAGTGCGATGGTTAGGGAGAAAGCCAATTTGACATTTACTTATTAAATTTTTTTCTTGAAGAAAGGTTTGAATTCTTGAATTCAAAATGCTACAGAAAACCTTTCCCAAGTTACTGTTTACGCAAATTCCCCTGTAATTATTGGGGTCTGATTTGTCTCCACTTTTGTGGATAGGGGAGATGAGCCCCTGGTTCCAGACATCAGGGAAGCAACCAGAAGTTAAAACCATGTTGAACAATTTAAGCACAGCATTTTGCAACTCAGGTGTGCTGTTTTTCAGCATTTCATTTCTGATGTTGTCTAGACCACAAGCCTTCTTTGATTTAATAGATTTGAGCTTTTCATTTAGTTCTTGTTGGGTTATTGGGTAATCTAATGGATTTTGGTTGTTTTTAATGACTGATTCAAGGATGTTCAATTTTTCTTTAATTTCTAATTGGTTCTGTTGTAAGTCTTTTTGTGGGATGTTTTTGTATAGATTATCAAAATACGTTTTCCAAATTCTTACATCTTGTATGGCTAATTCCTGTGGCTTTGTTGTGCTTAAATTGTTCCACATGTCCCAGAACTGATTTTGGTCAATTGCGTTTTCAATTTCATCAAGTGTCTTGTTGGTATAATTCAATTTCTTGCGTTTCAGTGTTTGTTTATACTGTTTCAGAGTTTCAAAGTATTCATATTGTAGCTCTGGGTTGTTTTGCTGCTTATGTTTTTCATTTGACATTTGTCTTAGGTGTTTTCTAATTGTTTTACATTCATTATCAAACCATTTATCAGAAACATTTTGTTTTTTGTTTCTGAGGTTGCATTTCTTTGGTTTTCTCAAATTTGCTTTCGATGCTGCTTTTTGGAATATGCAGTTGATGTTTTGAGTAGCCGAATTGACACCATCTTTATTGTTTTGGTATTGTGAGTTATTGAAAAACTGTATAGAGTTCATCATTTCATTTGAGTTCAACGTTTCAATGAATCTCTCTGCACTGTTTGGAGCCCATCTGTACGATTGGTTTATGTTGTAGAGTTTATTGGGCTGTTTTTTTGAATGAGTATTGCCGGTTAATTTCTTCAGAAACACGTTGATCTGACTGTGATCTGACAATGGTGTCTGTGGTCTGACAGTGAATGCACTAATGGAGGAGGGGTCGATGTCAGTGATGGCATAATCGACTACACTTGTCCCAAGAGCTGAGCAGTAAGTAAACCGACCTAAAGAGTCCCCTCTGATTCTACCATTAAGCATGTACAGGCCTAAGGCTCGACAGAGATGCACTAACTCCTTCCCATTTTTGTTCAGTATTTGGTCAGGACTGTTTCTATTATTTATAATAGGGCTACTGTACAAGGAGGGGTGTCCACATATGTGGTGGTTACCTCCCGTATCAGTGTAGTCAGGCTCAGAACCTGTTCTTGCATTGAAATCTCCACAAAGAAGCACTTTACCCTCTGCCTGAAATGTAATGATTTCTGTGTGGAGATTGTCAAAAAACTGATCATCATAATATGGTGAATCTGAAGGAGGAGCATAAGCTGCACATATGTATACATCATTGTCACAGTAGATTGTACCTTTGTTAAGTTTTAGCCAAATGTGACTGGTACCTTTTTTCATTTCATTCAGTGCCAAGTCCTGCTTATGCAAAATGATGATTCAACCTGGGACTCGGCCCCGTTTAACATTTTTATGTTTGATTGATGGTAGTAAACTTTCTCTATAGCCTGAGGGACACTGAGTATCTATGTCTCCACGACACCATGTTTCCATTAGGATTATGATGTCCTGTCCCTTGATGTTTTTAATCAATTCTGGATTTGTTGTTTTATAACCAAAATGTGAAGAGTATAGTCCCTGGATATTCCAAGAGCTGATTGTTAATGATCTCATTTATAATAAGTGATATTCACTGGTTTGAGTAAAGTACATTGAAAAAAACCAAAATAATAATAATAATATACATACATACATACATACATACATACATACATACATACATACATACATACATACATACATACATACATTACTATAATACCGGTGCCAATAAAATTAAGAATAGTTGTAAACAAATGAATAAGAATGGAATAAGATTGCATGAAAAATAAGTACAATGCAATCTGCAACCCTGTGTGTGTGTGTGTGTGTGTGTGTGTGTGTGTGTGTGTGTGTGTGTGTGTGTGTGTGTGTGTGTGTGTGTGTGTGTGTGTGTGTGTGTGTGTGTGTGTGTGTGTGTGTGTGTGTGTGTGTGTGTGTGTGTGTGTGTGTGTGTGTGTGTGTGTGTGTGTGTGAATTAAAGAGTCTGTCTAGCTCAGTAGTCTGCATATTAGTTGCAGTAGTTGGCGCACCTCTCCTATCTCTGATTGTTCTAGGTGTCTTTTGCCAGAGGTTACCTCAGCATATGTAGGCTGATGATCTGAATGATACATGGTGTGGACTGCATCATGTGGTGTACTTCTCTGAAGGACAGTGTTCTGTCCGACACTGGAGTAGTGATCAGAGCTGTGTTGTGATGGGCCAGGTCCAGTAGAGCTGTGTTGTGATGGGCCAGGTCTAGTAGAGCTGTGTTGTGATGGGCCAGGTCCAGTAGAGCTGTGTTGTGATGGGCCAGGTCCAGTAGAGCTGTGTTGTGATGGGCCTGGTCTAGTAGAGCTGTGTTGTGATGGGCCGGGTCTAGTAGAGCTGTGTTGTGATGGGCCAGGTCCAGTAGAGCTGTGTTGTGATGGGCCAGGTCCAGTAGAGCCGTGTTGTGATGGGCCAGGTCCAGTAGAGCCGTGTTGTGATGGGCCAGGTCTAGTAGAGCTGTGTTGTGATGGGCCAGGTCTAGTAGAGCTGTGTTGTGATGGGCCTGGTCTAGTAGAGCTGTGTTGTGATGGGCCTGGTCTAGTAGAGCTGTGTTGTGATGGGCCGGGTCTAGTAGAGCTGTGTTGTGATGGGCCGGGTCTAGTAGAGCTGTGTTGTGATGGGCCGGGTCTAGTAGAGCTGTGTTGTGATGGGCCTGGTCTAGTAGAGCTGTGTTGTGATGGGCCTGGTCTAGTAGAGCTGTGTTGTGATGGGCCTGGTCTAGTAGAGCTGTGTTGTGATGGGCCTGGTCTAGTAGAGCTGTGTTGTGATGGGCCTGGTCTAGTATAGCTGTGTTGTGATGGGACGGGTATAGTATAGCTGTGTTGTGATGGGACGGGTCTAGTCGTGCTGTGTTGTGATGGGACGGGTATAGTATAGCTGTGTTGTGATGGGACGGGTATAGTCGTGCTGTCCTGAGGCGGGTCTGGTCTGGTAAATCTGTGTTGTGTTGGGCCTGGTCTAGTAGAGCTGTGCTGTAATAAGCCGTGTCTGGCTCTTTTCTCCTGGGGATGGTGGAGGTACTGTTGTTTCAGAAGGTGAGGCGGGGGACTTCTGTTGCTGGGGTGATGGGTGTGTGGGTCCCTGCCAAGTGTTGCACCTTTTAGGTCCTTGGCAAAGGTTTTGATACTGTCCTGATCAAGATGTACATTATCATATAAGTGTTGACATGTCAGAGTGGGGTGGTGAGCCGTTCTGACGTTGAGCAGTGAGGCACAGTCCACAGTGATCTGTTGATTTATTTTGTTGATCAACTGTCCTGGGAAGTCTTTTCTTGGTAGGAGGGTGGACACAACTATATTGGTTGTTGGGAACCGAGCCTGTGCCCGTTCTGCCACTCTTCTCACTGCCCCAGATACATTTTCACCTTTGGCATGAAGGTCGTTTGTGCCAGTGTGGATGATGATGTTGTCGGGGGTGTCAATCCTGGTCTGACTGAGTAGCTGCATTGCACTGTCAGTTGTAGGACACCAGAACTTATACACCTGGTGTCTAGGGAATAATCTTTCCTGGACTAAGAACTTCCCATTTGAATCAATAAGGATTGCAGTTGTGGGTGATTGTCTGGGTGGAGCAGACTGGGAGACTGGTAGGTTGACCTGGGCTGGAGCAGACTGGGTGACTGGTAGGTTGACCTGGGCTGGAGCAGACTGGGAGGCTGGTAGGTTGACCTGGGCTGGAGCACATTGTGCTGGAGCAGACTGGGAAGCAGGTAGGCTGACATGGGCTGGAGCAGACTGGGACGCTGGTTGGCTGATCTGGGCTGGAGCAGACTGGTAGGCTGGTGCAGTGTCATCAGGCTGTGTGGTGGAGGCCATGCTGATCTCAGGTTCTGCTTGTTTTATGCCAAGCTGGTCGACATGTTCTCTAGATGCAGAGGACATAATGACTAGCTGGTGGTTGAGGGTGTCAATGTACCTCTCTCTTTGTTCTAGCTCCTTTCTTGTTGTGCTCAGAAGGTCTCTGAGGTCATCATTTGTCTGACTCAGTTTGTCCATTCTGCTTTCTAATTTAGTAATGGATGTTCTGCTCTCCTCCCTGAACTGTTTCATCTCTTCTTTTAGTTTCTGGACAGTGTCCTCCTCTTGAAGCTTGTTCTCTCTGAGTTCTATGACCTCTGCTTCGACTAGAGAGAGGGTGTTGTGGAAACGTTGCATAGCAGGAGTTCTTGGTGTTGTAGGCATGTCCTTGGCTCTGTCTGCTGCAGGTGAGGTAGGTAGAGGGACACTGAGGGCTTCTTGCTGGGTCACAGAGACCGTTGGGGCCTGCTTTTCTCCATCTCCCTCCTTGACTTTTTCCTCAGTTTCTGAGATGATTTCAGCTTCTGCTTTTAGGGTAGCAAACCTATTCTCAAAGGCCTGGAGGCTTGAATCATTGCCTTGTATCAATACAGTTCCATTATTATATAAGTTCACTGTTTGATACGTGTTGCTCTGGTCAGCTTCTTCAAAAATGCTGATCTGACATCCTTGGCTGATGCCTCTCTTTTTTGAGAAAGGGAAATGGTTGCAAATAATCATTTTCCATATGTGCCCTCGTTTGGTATTAAAAATTAAATTTGCTCTTGTTTTGCAACTGGTAAGATCTGCAAACAGGCATTCATGGTTCTGTCTCATCAACAAACCTTTGAAACTTTTCTTAGCTTTCTCTGTTTGGATGTCTGGTGGGTAAACAATTTCCATAGCAATGCTGGTAATGTTGGCTACAATGTTGCAATAGAAGCGTTGTTTCTTGTATTATTGTCTCTTGTGTCTTTAGAGGACTGTTTCACTTTGATATCCTTTTTCTTCTGTCCTGATTTTCTCTTTCTTTTCTTCTGTTAACTAGATATTCTTTGTTATTCTTTGTTAGCTAGCTAGCTTCTTCCAGGAGAGTCCCTAGCAACTGCTTAGCAACTGGTAAACAATTCAGCTAGCTAAGATAACTACAATTTTATGAAAAATAGTTACTTTTTCAAAAGCCTATCTTCTTTGTTTGTTGCTTGTTTTGTCTCCTATTCAGTCTTGCAGTTTTCTTTTGCTTTTTTCCGATGTACTTCACTCTAAAAACCATGTAAATTTCAATATTTGTAGGAGCTTATTTTTCAGCAGCTGCTGCTCAATTTGGAATTCCGGAACCCTTTCTCACTCTCTGTCTTTCTCTCTCTCTCTCTCGCTCTCTCTCTCTCTCTCTCTCTCTCTCTCTCTCTCTCTCTCTCTTTGTGTCTTTCTTCCCCTCTCTCCCCCTCTTTCTCTCTCTCTCTCTCTCTCTCTCTCTCTCTCTGTGTCTTTCCCCCTCTCTCTCCCTCTCTCTTTCTGTGTCTTTCTCTCCCTCTCTCTTTCTGTGTCTTTCTCTCTCTTTCTCTGTCTCTCTCTCTCTCTCTCTCTCTCTCTCCCTCTCTCTTTCTGTGTCTTTCTCTCCCTCTCTCTCTCTCTCTCTCTCTCTCTCTCTCTCTCTCTCTTTCTCTCTGTGTCTTTCTCTCTCTCTCTCTTTCTCTCTCTGTGTCTTTCTCTCTCTCTCTCTTTCTCTCTCTGTGTCTTTCTCTCTCTCTCTCTTTCTCTCTCTCTCTCTCTTTCTCTCTCTGTGTCTTTCTCTTTCTCTCTCTGTGTCTTTCTCTCTCTCTCTCTCTTTCTCTCTCTGTGTCTTTCTCTTTCTCTCTCTGTGTCTTTCTCTCTCTGTCTCTTTCTCTCTCTGTGTCTTTCTCTCGCTCTCTCTCTTTCTCTCTCTGTGTCTTTCTCTCGCTCTCTCTCTTTCTCTCTCTGTGTCTTTCTCTCTCTCTCTCTTTCTCTCTCTGTGTCTTTCTCTTTCTCTCTCTGTGTCTTTCTCTCTCTGTCTCTTTCTCTCTCTGTGTCTTTCTCTCGCTCTCTCTCTTTCTCTCTCTGTGTCTTTCTCTCCCTCTCTCCCCCTCTTCCTCTCTCTGTGTCTTTCTCTCTCTCTCTCTGTGTCTTTCTCTCTCTCTCTCTCTCTCTCTGTGTGTCTCTCTCTTTCTTTCTCTCTCTCTTTTTCTGTGTCTTTCTCTCTCTCTCTCTCTCTCTCTCTCTCTTTCTGTGTCGCTCTCTCTCTCTCTCTTGCAATAAGTCTATGGATTGAACTGCATTTCTGTCCTTGACAATCAGTGTTTTTTAATCATGCTATCTCTCTTTTTCCCTCTCTTTCCGTCTCTATTCCCCTCTCTCTTTCTCTCGCTCTCTCTCTTGAACGTACGCACACACTCCACATGCACACAAACTCACTCGTGGCCCAGACACACGCGTCCCTTTGGCACCCTCCCATCCCTGTGAGGTGCCCACACACTCCAGACACACACAGAGGCCCTGTTGTCCTGCCCCAGAACCCAGCCACACAGAGACAGACTGGGAATCATTAATCACACCAAACACAATGACAGGCCTCTCAGAGATGGTGCAGGAGCGCTCTGTCAACAGAGGATAAATTGTTAGATTAGGGTGATTCACTCACTATTCAGTATAGCAACTCTATAAAACTTTAACGTGTAGGCCTATGGGTTTAGAATAAAAGTAACATTTTCAGGTTAGCCATAGTGTTTATTCAGTATGTACTGTATGTTTTATTATATGTTTTAGAAGAAGAAACATAATGAATACATCATTTCTTGCTTAGTCAGAGTATGGCTAGAGGAGACCGGGGCTTTTTACTCTTGTGTATTTCTTACAAGACTCTTTTCAATATTAGGAGAAAGACCAAGGTCTTGGGTTGAAATGGGAACCGTTTTTAACCTCATATCTTATTATTGAACGATATTCCTAACAAAATGTAGCACTTTATGCCGTGAGAAGAACATATTACATTTTCAGTACATTTGTGTGTGTTTGCACATGCATGTGTGCATATGTGAGTGTGTGGCAGAAAAAATATGTGTGTGAGATAGAGGCAACGAAGGGAGCTTTTTATAGCACAAGCCCAAAAGAGCTTGGGATTCATTATAATGGTGTGGATAGTTACAATTAACCCCACATTTCATATGACAACCATACTAGGGAAGTAGGGTGCTGCTGAAAAATCGGATTTTTTAAAATTTGATTAATAATAAAAAATATAGCTTTTTTTTTACATATTTCTTCCCAAAAGTAGTGCGTGGGCAAAAAAATATATCATCTCCCAACCACCCCCTGACAAAATATTCTCAGCAATGTGACAACCAACCTGTGAGACAACCAACTTGTGAGACAACCAACCTGTGAGACAACCAACCTGTGAGACAACCTACCCTGATCTCTAATTGTCAGATGTATGTACATTTTAACAGTCAACTAAAATCCTAAATCATCCTCAACTTCATAATCTTCATCATCATCATGCAAATACCTCAACATGAATATGACTAGCCCCTATCAACAGTGATTTAACGCAGTTTCATGCCACACTCCCTAGCTAATCTTATGTAATTTTAACATTTTTGCCATGAGGCTGAGATTTTTTGTTGTTGCTGTTTTAGAGCTCGAGGATTCTTGAAAGACAGGACAATTTAAACTTTTTTTCATCAAATGCAACTAACTGGATATATGTCAATTCGGTCAGACACCATAAAAGGCATTTCATTTTTACAATTATTGTCCAACAAGTGTTTAAAGGCCTCGATTGCTTAATGCTAACATTAGATTATTCAATTATGTAATACAAATCTCCAAACTTATTTTTGTTTTGTTTTATAGGAATATTAAATTCTCAGACGCTAATTTCGTTCGCATTTTGGCATGTTTTTCTAGATTTAGAACATAAAACAACATTTATAAAGCAAACATTATCCCTTAGGTCTAGCACTGTAAATACTTCAATTGTTTTAACATATATTGCAGAACAGTGATTACAATATAAACAAAAAATGTATTTTAAGCATTTAGTCATCAGTGACTGAGTTGACAAGCCACTGACAGAGTTGACAACAGATACTCAAAACAGACATTTTTTCCTGTAAAAAATAAAAGTTAATTACAAACATATGAAATAGAGGGAAAATGATTAATTTGAAAATCCCCAATAAACACATTCATCTGTCTGATGGAGTTGACATTGGATAAAAATCTGTCGGAGTCGATGTCATACTGAGTTGACAAAAATTGTATTTTTCTTATTCAATCAAGTGGTATACACAGTAGCAGTTTAGTATTTCCTCAGAGGCTTTATGACTTTAAAACATAGATTAAAATACAATATTATTTTAATTATCAGGCAGATGGAGTTGACATTTTATGGTTGTGACCATGGTGATTCCAATTGTGTTTAAATCTATCAAAAGCAGAGAAAAGTAAGCCCCCCCTTCTCTGACGTGCCTGCCTTAAAGCCGTTTTTTCTACACGTCCTATTTTTTTCACTCAATTGTAACGCGGAAGTCAGTGAAGCATACTTATGCGGATGGGCGCTATGAAATATACTAAACATCATCACCATTTAGCTTGGGAGAAAGCGCCGGTGGGTGATCTTTTTTTGCTCTGCACCGTGTGTGTATTTTGAACGGGGGAAGTGAGCGTTTCATCGCCGCGGAGAACTTCGGAAAATGTGAATGTCTGGCTACATTGTAACTGCTGCGCCTTATATAAAAAATTATCACAGAGACGACGCATATCTTGATGGAATAGCTGAGACTATACGGATTGTGTGAATATCTGCATTTCACGATCACTGTAGCCTACATAAATACATAACTGACAGTATTTCTACAGCATAAAAATAAGGTGGGTGTGACATTAGCCTACTTATAGTATGTGTGATATGGACCCATAGCGAATCAGCTGCTTTATTCTGAATATATTTCATGTCAGCTAAGGCTACATAGCCTAGGTATTCATACAGTTTTGTCCGGTTGGCGAGTAGGTTTGCTGTTATTGATTTTATTTTGTTTGCACAATAATTCTGTCACATTCCTCTGCTCTTTGAGAATGCCACCACTAGGCTATTCTTCTTCCAGTGTTGGCATTAATTGTCCTTTATTTGTGATTATGTGAGATAAATAGATGGAATATTCTCGGATTGGCTATCCTAAATAATATTGCGCTGTTCTTCAATGTACCATCACATATTTACTGTATGGAAGCCTATTCCTGCCACAAAAACAAACAATAAGAAAATGTCGATGTAAGTAAATATTTTGAGATGCAGTACAAATAGGATATGTGGTGGGGTACAAATTGTTTTCCTGGGGCCCAGAGTTTGTCCTGATCTAGTAGGCTAACCAGGTAAAACTCTGGATGCTAGTTGTATGGTATGACAATAATAAATCAGATGTTAAACAAACCGGTTTTATATGGGCTATGATGGGACCAGATTTCTTTTCTAAGCAGGTAAAATGGTTTTTAAAAAACTGGAAAAACTCCTGGCCCTAGCGATGATGAAACCCTTAAAACCCTGTCAAACTACAGCAACCTTGTACTTGTTAAGATGGCACTGGAGAAGAAGGCAGACGTTTTACGTGCCCCCAACCAATTGTGTTTTTTGTTCATTTATTTGCATTGTTTGTAACTTATTTTTGTACTTATTTTGTACATAATGTTGCCGCTTCCATCTCTTATGACCGAAAATAACTTCTGGGCATCAGGACTGTGATCCTTTTATTCCTTTATTGATGCTGACGCCAACAATATAGTGCTTTCTCGGGAACAGGCACTGATCTCCATGATTTGCGTGAAGAGGAAGCGGAGAAAAAGGGTACGGAAGGGCGGGCTGCCTCTGAGAATTCATAGGTGATTGAATAAACCCCCACTTCCTTCCATTCTGCTAGCAAACGTGCAATCTTTGGACAATAAAATAGATGACTTACGTGGAAGATTAAACTACCAACTGGACATTCAAAACTGTAATATCTTATGCTTCACGGAGACGTGGCTGAATGACGGCATTATCAACATACAGATGGCTGGTTATACGTTGCACCGGCAGGATAGAACAGCGGCGTCTGGTAAGACAAGGGGTGGCGGACTATGTATTTTTGTAAATAACTGCTGGTGCACGATATCTAAGGAAGTTTCAAGCTATTGCTCACCTGAGGTAGAGTATCTCATGATAAATTGTAGACCACACTACCTACCTAGAGTTTTCATCTGTATTTTTCGTAGCTGTTTACATACCACCACAGTCAGAGGCTGGCACTAAGACAGCATTGAATGAGCTGTATTTCGCCATAAGCAAACAAGAAAACACTCAACCAGAGGCGGCGCTCCTAGTAGCCGGGACTTTAATGTAGGGAAACTTAAATCTTTTTTACCAAATTTCTATCAGCATGTTAAATGTGCAACCAGAGGATTAAAAACTCTGGACCACCTTTACTCCACACACAGAAATGCATACAAAGCTCTCCCTCGCCCTCCATTTGGCAAATCTGACCATAATTCTTTCCTCCTGATTCCTGCTTTACAAGCAAAAATTAAAGCAGGAAGTCCCAGTGACTCAATCAATAAAAAAAGTGGTCAGATGAAGCAGATGCTAAGCTACAAGACTGTTTTGCTAGCACAGACTGGAATACGTTCCGGTATTCCTCCGATGCCTTTGAGAAGTACACCACATCAGTCATTGGCTTCATCAATAAGTGCATCGATGACGTCGTCCCCACAGTGACCGTACGTACATACCCCAACCAGAAGCCATGGATTACAGGCAACATCTGCACTGAGCTAAAGACTAGAGCTGCCGCTTTCAAGGAGCGGGACTCTAACCCGGAAGCTTATAAGAAATCCCGCTATGCCCTCTGACGAACCATCAAACAGACAAAGCGTCAATACAGGACTAAGATCGAATCGTACTACACTGGCTCTGGCGCTCGTCGGATGTGGCAGGGCTTGCAAACCATTACAGACTACAAAGGGAAGCACAGCCGAGAGCTGCCCAGTGACACGAGCCTACCAGACAAGCTAAACTACTTCTATGCTCGCTTTGAGGCAAGCAACACTGAAACATGCATGAGAGCACCAGCTGTTCTGGAAGACTGTGTGATCACGCTCTCCGTAGCCGATGTAAGACCTTTAAACAGGTCAATGCTCACAAGGCCGCAGGGCCAGATGGATTACCAGGACGTGTACTCCAAGCATGCGCTGACCAATTGGCAAGTGTCTTCACTGACATTTTCAACTTCTCCCTGTCTGAGTCTGTAATAGTAACATGTTTTAAGTAGACCACCATAGTGTCTGTGCCCAAGAACACTAAGGTAACCTGCCTAAACGAATACCGACCCGTAGCACTCACGACTGTAGCCATGAAGTGCTTCGAAAGGCTGGTCATGGCTCACATCAACACCATTATCCCAGAAACCCTAGACCCACTCCAATTTGCATACCGCCCCAACACATCCACAGATGATGCAATCTCTATTGCACTCCACACTGCCCTTTCCCACCTGGACAAAAGGAACACCAATGTGAGAATGCTATTCATTGACTACAGCTCAGCGTTCAACACCATAGTGCCCTCAAAGCTCATCAATAAGCTAAGGATCCTGGGACTAAACACCTCCCTCTGCAACTGGATCCTGAACTTCCTGATGGGCCGCCCTCAGGTGATAAGGATAGGTAACAACACATCTGCCACGCTGATCCTCAACACAGGGGCCCTTCAGGGGTGTGTGCTCAGTCCCCTCTTGTACTCCCTGTTCACTCATGACTGCATGGCCAGGTACGACTCCAACACCATCATTAAGTTTGTCGATGACACAACAGTGGTAGGCCTGATTACGACAACGACGAGACAGCCTTTAGGGAGGAGGTCAGAGACCTGGCCGTGTGGTGCCAGGACAACATCCTCTCCCTCAACGTGATCAAGACAGAGGAGATGATTGTGGACTCCAGGAAAAAAGGACCGGGCACTCCCCCATTTTCATCGACGGGGCTGCAGTGGAGCAGGTTGAGAGCTTCAAGTTCCTTGGTGTCCACATCACCAACTAACATGGTCCAAGCACACCAAGACAGTTGTGAAGAGGGCACGACAAAACCTATTCCCCCTCAGGAGACTGAAAAGATTCGTCATGGGTCCTCAGATCCTCAAAAGGTTCTATAGGTGCACCGTCGAGAGCATCCTGACTGGTTGTATCACTGCCTGGTATGGCAACTGCTCGGCCTCCGACCGCAAGGCACTACAGAGGGTAGGGAGCCAAGCTTCCTGCCATCCAGGACCTCTATACCAGGCGGTGTCAGAGGAAGGCCCTAAAAATTGTGAAAGACTCCAGCCACCCTGGTCATAGACTATTCTCTTTGCTACCACACGGCAAGCGGTACCAGAGCACCAAGTCTAGGTCCAAGAGGCTTCTAAACAGCTTCTACCCCCAAGCATAAGACTCCTGAACGCCTAATCAAATGGCTACCCAGACTATTTGCATTGCCCCCCCCCCCTTTTACACCGCTGCTACTCTCTGTTGTTATCATCTATGCATAGTCACTTTAATAACTCTACCTACATGTACATATTACCTCAAATAACCGGTGCCCCCGCACATTGACTCTGTACCGGTACCTCTCTGTATATAGTCTCGCTATTGTTATTTTACTGCTGCTCTTTAATTACTTGTTACTTTTATTTCTTATTCTTTTGTTTTTTTAAGCTGCATTGTTGGTTAGAGGCTCGTAAGTAAGCATTTCACTGTTGTATTTGGCGCATGTGACGACTAAAATTTGATTTGATAATTATATTTTAAAACTTAACTGACAGGGCGATGGGGGGACAAAGAGACAACAACTGTGATTGGACCATAGAACTAACAGGGCTGAGCTTGCTTTATTTGCAGAGTTGTATCCTGTAGGCCTTTGCATCTGTAATTAAAATGGAACTGGCACAGTATGTCATCACTATTGTGTTGATTGATTCATTTCAGTCAATCACTTTGGATTGAAAAGGCCTAGGGTCATTTCCATGTAAAAGGACCCATGAGCACCAACATGTGAAGTTAATTGGAGCATATCAAATTGGGTGTCAAATGAAAGCTGAGTCTAGATTTCTTTTGTTGCAATACATTTTTCAAAAATGTTCTATCTGAAAAATTGGGAATAAGCAAAGTCTTTGATTTCTGCTCTAACAGATGGAAAGGGGGATTTAGATAAATTCTTATAGGTATTAGAAATAGAAAATAACACAATAATGTTGAACTAAAGACACCTGCCAACTAATATCAACACTTATATTTAGTTTTGGAGACATTTCTCTGCCTTCTGTATTTAAGAAACATTGACTTGTGACTTGAAATTCCATTACCAAAAACCCATATATCTTTAAGATATACATGAGGGAGGCTGATGAAAGTTCACAGAAGTAACAAGGTAGTCCTATCAATTAGTTAGTGCTTTTATTGATATCAATTTTGTTTTTGAATTATTAAGTGATTTAAAACTGGAAATTCCGTTGTCAAAACGGTAATTTCAGAGACAAAAAAAATCTGTAACTGCAATAGAATTGGGATCAAAGAGGTCATATTCGTCACTCACCACAGTTGGGTTCACAAGTTTGAACAGCACAGTACAGTAAAGAACAGTGTATAGTACAGTAAAGGACAGTGTATAGTACAGTAAAGGACAGTGTATAGTACAGTAAAGGTATAGTACAGTAAAGGACAGTGGACAGTGTATAGTACAGTAAAGGACAGTGTATAGTACAGTAAAGGTACAGTGTATAGTACAGTAAAGGACAGTGGACAGTGTATAGTACAGTAAAGGACAGTGTATAGTACAGTAAAGGACAGTAGAGTACAGTACCCAGTTGAGCACACTAGAGTTGAGTTCACTATATAATATTGTATTATACTGTACTATACTCTACTGTTCTGTGGTCTATGGTACTCTACTAAGCTCTACTACTTTGACTACTTTTGACTACTTTGATGTCCAAAATTGTGAAACATAGACGTCTATGATTGGTTTGGTCTTGTTTAATGGCAGAGCTATTAAAATAATAGCCAGTGTGTAGAATAATACTCAAATATGCAAAGGAGGATATTGCATATTTATACCTTTTGTGTACCTATTCAGGATACATCAGCATGAAGAGAATTGCATTCATATCCATAATTATGCATTTCTGGGGTGGGTATAATTTGTGGAACGTTCCAACAGGAATCTGTTTCAAAAACGTAAAGTACAAGGTTGCCAACAAATAACGCATGCAAAGTAGCATGATCAATTCAACAATTTGACGAATAGGCATCAACTCACCACGTAGGTTATTCTTAATGTTTGTCCATAGACTACCAGAGTGAGGACCGACATTTTCCGGAATAAATGTGGTGAGTGAAAAACTTTAATTAAATAGCCCACTCCCAACCTGGTATCTTATTCTGCCGCTATACAACTTTGTATGCGTTGTTTGTTGATAACCTTGTAATTTATGACATTTTTGGAACAGATTCCTGTTGGAACATTCCACAAATTATACCCACCCCATTTCTGTGTAGTACAGATCAGGGACCTATGATGAAATTATGTTACCGCAATTCTGGAACAAGGTGTAAATCCACTTCACTTACTGTAGTTCAATCACCAAAAATATATATTTTTAAAGTCAGTGTGTCAAGTCATAGATGATACAAAATGATTTCTGCAGACATCGTTGAATCTTAATTCGGAGCAGATATTTAAGAGTTTTTTTGAAAACGTGGACGCGTGGTCCTTGTGCATAGAGTTGTATGGTTTTTTAAACTTGGAAATCAATGGTTTTTGTTTCCCATACATTTTAAATCATGAGGCAAATCAGTCTAAGCAACTGTACTTTGTCCCTCTTTTCCAATGTTTTTTCAAAGCTTTTGTGCCAATATTTTTTATCAAACCAAATAAAAAGTGCTGGGGGATATGCCAGCTCGCCACACATTTGCTGGCAGATCTGCTGTGCTAGTCTCTTCAATGTGGATAGATGGACATTTCCACATAATGCAACAAATGAGGAAACATAACCTATATGTATGATATACTATTTCAAAAATAGGACTTACTTACATGTTTTGTTATTGATATTATTTAAATTGTTACTTATTATTTAAAACTGTTGAGATGTGTATCGTCAAAAAAGAAAATATTTGTGGCGTGATTGTGATTCCATACATATTGGTGTGCATTAATAATAATTAGATAAAACATAGGTCGGTGACCGATGAGAATTTACATTTTATTTTCATATTTTAATTGTCGTAACCAAATGTTCACAGACTGCGCGAGACACCTCTATTCTGTGCTGCTGCTGCACGATAGCCAAGCCTACAAAAGCAAGGTTTGTTGAATTGTATCCTTACCAAGGTTTGTGCATAGTCTGTTATCATTATGCTGTGCATCTCTCTCTCTGTCTCTCGCTCTCTCGCCCTTTCTGTGTGTGTCCTTAAATCACCACAGCAGCTGTGGACTCATGTTTTTCTTTCCTCTTTATTTCATCATCACTTCATCATGATGGGCGGTTGGATCCGTTTTACTTCATTTGCTGCCATTTCCCTGTCACCAATTAATTTACTGCTGTGCTTTGGACTTCATCAACCTCATCAACCTCAATAACCTCAATATACTCATCAACCTCAATATACCACTTTCCTCTCAGACTCCTCCTATTTTAGATGGGTGTGTTTGCATGCTTGTGTTTGAAAGCTATGCAGGGCTACTTTTGGGGGCCCTCAGCGAGATTTGGTTGGGGGACCCCCACACCTCACGGGCAAGACATTTTAGTGGCCCCCTTCTTGATGGCGGAGAGAAACATTTGGATTTATTTTGTTTATTTCCGGCAATTCTACGTGTTTTGCCATGGGGAGTAGAGAACATGTTGCAGTTCTAAAGCAAGATTTCTGCACACATTTTGCCATGGGGTGGAGAGAAGTTTAGCAATTTTATAACGCATTTCAGTCCATTCTTCTCATTTTGCCATCGGGTAGAGATTTTTTTCGTAGTTTTAAAGCTAATTTCCTGCAATTCTACACATTTTGACTAGACTTATGCCATGTTAATGATATCTGAGTGAGAGTGACTAACAAAATAAATGTGGGCCCCCTAGAGGTCAGGGCCCCTGGGCACATGCCCTCTGTGCCTGGTCGGTATTCGGCCATGATAGCTGGCTAGACTAACTTACCAATCTAAAAATTGTTAGCTGACATGGCTAATTGAGGGACTGTCAGTGACTGACATAACAAGAGGAAAAACTGCTGATGAGCAATCAAATTTCAAAATTGCACTTTGTGTATTCTACTCTTCTAACTCTCCACAGTAAGTTGAGTCCGTGACTGAGTTATTTTTTGGAGGGGTAAGGGGCCCCTAGCGGCCGGGGGCCCTAAGGGACCGCTTATGCCTGGAGTACTGGCCAACAAGCCAGTAGAGTTGTATTGTATTTGGTTGTATTCATGTCAATAGGAGAGAGTCCAGCTGCCATGACACTTGTGTGATCAAAGAGGTGTTTCCAATGGGTAGACCGATTCTATACATCTTGGTAACTATCTTTGCTAAAGCTTACAAACCTAAGAGAGAGAGAGACCTGAGAAGACACAAAGAGGGAGAAATTATATTTAAACTTCCCAATTAAGAAGCTAAATCTGGAGCGAGGCGTTTCAAATCTGTCAATGAACGTGGGGAAAAACCGACAGAGAAGAGAGAGCCAAGCGAGTAAGCTGTTCTATTGTCTGCTAGCAAATCAACTAATTTGTTCTCTTAGAGTAATTTGTAGAGAGAATGGGATCGGAACGTCTGAAAGCTTTTAGGCGCTATCCTCCAATTAACTATTCATCTTCATTTCTTTTCATGGTGTGACACAATGTGGTGGTGATTCTTAAAGTCCTCGTAGTTAAAAGTGAGTTTGGAGTAGCAGAAGATTGATTTGTACATTATCACTCATTCCCTATTGTGTTAACTTAAATATAAATATGTTTTTAAACCAAATTAATTTTACTAAGTCCAGGAGAGAAATGTTTAATTAACTTCAAACTGTTAAAAAAATATATTTCAGGAATAAGGCATCACTACACATACAAACTAAATACTTGCCCATCCTCACTCAGGTCCTCCTCCTCATCATCATCATCTTTAACATTAATTTGTGTCTAACAGAGTTTCCTCCTATGAGAACTCATGTTCAGGAGAGGATTGTTTATAAAACAGTCCAGCGGGGTTTCAAAGTCACTGATGGAGTTTGTGTCTATAGAAGACAATTTCATGGCCAGGGGAGGATATTGTACATTATACAACGTCCAGTGGCTTTTCTAAGGCTCTGCTGAAGTCATTCATTCTTTATAACTGAGGTAATAAGGTGGTTTATGTGGGGACATGCGTGCTTGTCTTATTTCATAGAATCCCTTCAAAGGCCGGCAGACACAAAGGTGTGTAGTCGAGGGCAAATTCCTACTATGTTGGTTATTGTACCCAGTCCTTTTTGATTGTTCAAGAACATGATGTAGTAAGAAAATTGATTTAGAAACACACACATACACCAAAACACACCAGCTTATTTCTTGGGTGGCAATAAATAAGCTGGTCATAAATATTTGAAAAACTTAAAGCATTGTATTTGGGACAAATCATTCACTAAAACCTAAACACTGAACTAAATATTGTAATGAATAATGTGGAAAATGAGCAAGTTGAGTAGACTAAACTGCTTGGTGTAATCCTGGATTGTAAACTGTCATGGTCAAAACATATTGATACAACAAACATTAGCTGAGATGGGGAGTGGTCTGTCTGTAATAAAGTGCTGCTCTGCTTTCTTGACATCGCTATCAACAAAACAAGTCCTACAGGCCCTAGGTTTGTCACACCTGGGCTCTTGTGCTACAAAGTGCTACAAAGGAGGACATAGGAAAATTGCAATTGGCCCAGAACAGAACAGCATGTCTGGCCCTTACATACAGTTGAAGTCGGAAGTTTACATACACCTTAACCAAATACATTTAAACTCAGTTTTTCACAATTTCTGACATTTAATCCTAGTAAAAATTCCCTGTCTCAGGTCAGTTAGGATCACAAATTTATTTTAAGAATGTGAAATGTCAGAATAATAGTAGAGAGAATGATTTTTATTTCAGCTTTTATTTCTTTCATCACATTCCTAGTGGGTCAGAAGTTTACATACATTCAATTAGTATTTGTCAGCATTGCCTTTAAATTGTTTAACATGGGTCAAACGTTTCGGGTAGCCTTCCACAAATTTCCCACAATAAGTTGGTTGAATTTTGGCCCATTCCTCCTGACAGAGCTGGTGTAACTGTCAGGTTTGTAGCCCTCCTTGCTCGCACACGCTTTTTCAGTTCTGCCCAGAGATTTTCTATAGGGTTGAGGCCGGGGCTTTGTGATAGCCACTCCACTACCTTGACTTTGTTGTCCTTAAGCCATTTTGCCACAACTTTGGAAGTATGCTTGGGGTCGTTGTCCATTTGGAAGACCCATTTGCGACCAAGCTGTAACTTCCTGACTGATGTCTTGAGATGTTGCTTCAATATATCCACATAATTTTCCCGCCTCATGATGTTATCTATTTTGTGAAGTGCACCAGACCCTCCTGCAGCAAAGCACCCCCACAACATGATGCTGCCATCCCTGTGCTTCACGGTTGGGATGGTGTTCTTCAGCTTGCAAGCCTCCCCCTTTTTCCTCCAAACATAACCATGGTCATTATGGCCAAACAGTTCTATTTTTGTTTCATCAGACCAGAGGACATTTCTCCAAAAAGTACGATCTTTGTCCCCATGTGCAGTTGCAAACCGTAGTCTGGCTTTTTTATGGCGGTTTTGGAGCAGTGGCTTCTTCCTTGCTGAGCGGCCTTTCAGGTTATGTCGATATAGGACTCATTTTACTGTGGATATAGATACTTTTGTACCCATTTCCTCCAGCATCTTCACAAGGTCCTTTGCTGTTGTTGTGGGATTGATTTGCACTTTTCGCACCAAAGTACGTTCATCGCTAGGAGACAGAACGCGGCTCCTTCTGAGCGGTATGACGGCTGCGTGGTCCCATGGTGTTTATACTTGCGTACTATTGTTTGTACAGATGAACGTGGTACCTTCAGGCATTTGGAAATTGCTCCCAAGGATGAACCAGACTTGTGGAGGACTACAATTATTTTTGGCTGATTTATTTTGATTTCCCCATGATGTCAAGCAAAGAGGCACTGAGTTTGAAGGTAGGCCATGAAATACATCCACAGGTACACCTCCAATTGACTGAAATGATGACAATTAGCCTATCAGAAGCTTCTAAAGCCATGAAATCATATTCTGGAATTTTCGAAGCTGTTTAAAGGCACAGTCAACTTAGTGTATGTAAACTTCTGACCCACTGGAATTGTGATACAGTGAATTATAAGTGAAATAATCTGTCTGTAAACAATTGTTGGAAAAATTACTTGTGTCATGCACAAAGTAGATGTCCTAACCGACTTGCCAAAATGATAGTTTGTTAACAAGAAATTTGTGGAGTGGTTGAAAAACGAGTTTTAATGTCTCCAACCTAAGTGTATGTAAACTTCCGACTTCAACTGTATACATGGAGAGCCAGCATTGATAATATGCATGTCAATGTGTTTCAATTTGTGGGGAGTAGTGGACGAGTGCACACTTCAGGATGAAGGAGAGAATATTGGGATGAACCTGTGTCTTCACTGTGATGCTAATCATGATGTCACTGCACTATGATCAGACTGAGGTGGCAGCATTTACTATGTGGATTTATCTCTAAAACAGCATCCATCTCATATACACTAGAAACTTTTGAACGGTAGTGTACATTCAAAGAAAGAACAATTGTGTTGTTGGACAAACAGAGATATATAAACAAAGCCTTCGGAAGATGAAACAACGATGAGTCGTAATCACATATGATCAGTCTCTCTCATGCTCTTTCTCGCTCTTACTCTGTCTCTCTTTCTCTGTCTCTCTGTCAGTCTTTTTCTAGCCCGGGAAATTAAGTATTCTCTTTTAAACATATCTGCTCTTTCCAAGTATTGTTACATTGTTACAGCAATTTTGTAAATGTGAAAAGAATGTGATAGTATTTCATCAGATGAGTCAAAACTTACGTAGCTTTCAGTATGACGGTGAGGAAGCAAAGCTAGCCGACAGAAATACACACGCACACAAATACTCTCCCTCTCGCTCTCTCTTCTTTGTTTCTGATAGGTGTGAATGTCATTTCATCAAGCCAAGTCACCCACCATCTCAGATTGTTCTGAAATAATTTCTCTAGTTATAAACCAACAAAATTATAATTCCTGAAACATTATTTTGTTGAAATATAATTTGATATCTGAGAAATTAAGCTAATTGTTTGCACCCAAATTGGCCATTTTTAATTTATAGGATAAAAATAAAATCTTCAATATATATATAGTACTTAACATCTGATTTGGACCATAATTCTTCCTAACAATGGGTAATCCAATATAATGGTCAAAAGCCACACACGGACCCCCCACACCCCATGCCAATCCCACCCCAACAACCAGTATACAGTATCAGTTCTGTATGTTTGACAGGTAGTATTGCGCTGCTGTTTGGAGTATTGCTACTTCAGCCTTTTTAATACATTCCCTGTGAATCTGGTCAGTGTTTTCCTTAAGCACATAGAGTAGCCAGCCAAATAGAAAAAGTAGCCAGCTAGGAATTCCTGGACCGTGCCCGCCGTGTTAAGAATTTATTTATTGCCAAACAAGCTCAATGTTGGTGGCCTCTGGTACATTGTAATGCCTTGATTCCATCCGAAATACACAGCCAAATTATTAAATACTTTATTGAGTTTACCTCTCAGATTTTAAAAATGTGTTGTATTGTGTTAACAATTTAAAATGACTGAGAATGTATGAATTCAGTGTATTGCTAGTTTTTGGGATATCGTCTAGGCTTACACTACTGGTCAAAAGTTTTAGAACACCTACACATTCAAGGGTTTTTCTTTGTTTACTATTTTCTACATTGTAGAATAATAGTGAAGACATCAAAACTAGGAAATAACACATATGGAATCGTCTTGTAACCAAAAAAGTGTTAAACAAATCAAAATGTACACTGCTCAAAAAAATAAAGGGAACACTTAAACAACACAATGTAACTCCAAGTCAATCACACTTCTGTGAAATCAAACTGTCCACTTAGGAAGGAACACTGATTGACAATAAATGTCACATGCTGTTGTGCAAATGGAATAGACAACAGGTGGAAATTATAGGCAATTAGCAAGACACCCCCAATAAAGGAGTGGTTCTGCAGGTGGGGACCACAGACCACTTCTCAGTTCCTATGCTTCCTGGCTGATGTTTTGGTCACTTTTGAATGCTGGCGGTGCTTTCACTCTAGTGGTAGCATGAGACGGAGTCTACAACCCACACAAGTGGCTCAGGTAGTGCAGCTCATCCAGGATGGCACATCAATGCGAGCTGTGGCAAGAAGGTTTGCTGTGTCTGTCAGCGTAGTGTCCAGAGCATGGAGGTGCTACCAGGAGACAGGCCAGTACATCAGGAGACGTGGAGGAGGCCGTAGGAGGGCAACAACCCAGCAGCAGGACCGCTACCTCCGCCTTTGTGCAAGGAGGAGCAGGAGAAGCACTGCCAGAGCCCTGCAAAATGACCTCCAGCAGGCCACAAATGTGCATGTGTCTGCTCAAACGGTCAGAAACACTCCATGAGGGTGGTATGAGGGCCCGACGTCCACAGGTGGGGGTTGTGCTTACAGCCCAACACCGTGCAGGACGTTTGGCATTTGCCAGAGAACACCAAGATTGGCAAATTCGCCACTGGCGCCCTGTGCTCTTCACAGATGAAAGCAGGTTCACACTGAGCACGTGACAGACGTGACAGAGTCTGGAGACGCCGTGGAGAACGTTCTGCTGCCTGCAACATCCTCCAGCATGACCGGTTTGGCGGTGGGTCAGTCATGGTGTGGGGTGGCATTTCTTTGGGGGGCCGCACAGCCCTCCATGTGCTCGCCAGAGGTAGCCTGACTGCCATTAGGTACCGAGATGAGATCCTCAGACCCCTTGTGAGACCATATGCTGGTGCGGTTGGCCCTGGGTTCCTCCTGCAAGAGGAAGGCATTGATGCTATGGACTGGCCCGCCCGTTCCCCAGACCTGAATCCAATTGAGCACATCTGGGACATCATGTCTTGCTCCATCCACCAACGCCACGTTGCACCACAGACTGTCCAGGAGTTGGCGGATGCTTTAGTCCAGGTCTGGGAGGAGATCCCTCAGTAGACCATCCGCCACCTCATCAGGAGCATGCCCAGGCGTTGTAGGGAGGTCATACAGGCACGTGGAGGCCACACACACTACTGAGCCTCATTTTGACTTGTTTTAAGGACATTACATCAAAGTTGGATCAGCTTGTAGTGTGGTTTTCCACTTTAATTTTGAGTGTGACTCCAAATCCAGACCTCCATGGGTTGATAAATTGGATTTCCATTGATTCTTTTTGTGTGATTTTGTTGTCAGCACATTCAACTATGTAAAGAAGAAAGTATTTAATAAGATTATTTATTTCATTCAGATCTAGGATGTGTTTAAGTGTTCCCTTTATTTTTTTGAGCAGTGTATTTTGTCTTGCCCATTCATCCTCTGAATGGCACACTGAATAGCACACATACGCAATCCATGTCTCAATTGTCTCAAGGCAAAAAAATACTTATTTAGCCTGTCTCCTCCCCATCATTTACACTGATTGAAATGGATTTAACAAGTGACATCAATACGGGACTATTGTTTTCATCATGAGCAAAAGGTATTGGTTTTCTACCAAAGTTGCAAAGAAAATGTTCTGAAACGTAACAAACACAAGAGACCAGCAAAATGGATAAAAGGGTGTGGTGGCAGTAGCAGGAAGAGCGGCATCTAGTGGGCAACACATGGTACGTTCACACTAATTTACGGTAAATAATGCAAGCGACTTCAATGGTAGATTTTTCTGAATGGGGAAAAAACATCAGATTCACAGGGAATACATTACAAAGGATGAAGAATCAATACTCCAAGCAGCAGCTCCATACTACTTGTTAAACATAGAGAACTAATACTGTAAACTGGTTGTTGAGGGTGGAATTTGCGTGGAGGGGTCTTTGGGTGGCTATTGATAATTCTGTTGGATTCCCTTTGTCTTACTCATTCAGCTTAACTTAATTTCTCAGAGATCAAATTATATTTCAACAATGTAATGTTTCAGGAATGCTAATCTTAAGTGTTTCTAACAACAGAAACTATTTCTTTATTGTGCTTTTTGAGGTGGAATGACTCAGGCCTGTAATGCAATGGATGTAATACAGTCCGGTATAAGTGTTGTCCTGGTTTACCTTCTGTCTTCTAACTCAATCTAACCATTCCCTGCTCTGAGCTCCACTATGTCTGCCTGTCTACTGTTCTCTACAGTAACTCAATCTATCCCTGCTGTGCTCTGTGCTCCACTATGTCTGTCTATCAGCCTCCATAGGGAGAATTAATATTGATCCTCTGGAATAGCTTCTCTCTCTGTGGAGGATGTCAGACCTTGCTGTCCCAGCCTCCCTAGAGTGCCTGCAGTGTAAAGAACTCTGTGGTGGTTGGAATGTAGGCTGTTTGCAAAGCCCCTCTGAAGCACACAACAGAGATAGGAGCTAGGCGGTGGCTGATGGCACTAGGTAGTTGGTTGCATTTTTATATAGCGCTTTTGACAAAGCCTCAAAGCACTTCACATTAGGCCTATATGGGGATATCTCATCCCATTCCACAGCTGACATTTTGTGCCAGAACACTTAACACACATGGTGGCTGAGATGAATGGTATTGGTACGCAATGAAACTGGAAACAGTTGACAGCCCCATATATCACCTTGGCAGAAGTGCTGGCTCAGCTGGAATGGATTGGGAGTAATAATACATTATCTCTTTTTGATGATGTACTGTACCTTACCATTCTCTGGTCGATGATGTCATTGTGGTCCTTCAAGGGCTCAGGCTGCCTGTTTTGTCGCCCTGAAGTTGCAGTTCCCGCTTTACACAGGAGGCCTTTTCATTCGTCATGGATGTGTAGATTTATACAGCACTTGTGTTTTGAAAGATAATTTCATGGGTGGATGCTTAATTTATGTATCATATAGGTGTACATTTGATTTAACTACCTTTTATCCAGGTTGGCTCATTAAAATACATTTGAAATAGATTTTTCACAACAGGTCTGGAGACTTGATAAACAGCATAGCACTATCTTTGAATTTAAATCCATAAAGGAAAGATTTATTCAAGACCTTGCTCATGGCTGCAATGAAATCACTGTTGACTGGAACTACCAGAGCTTTATACAGGGTCCATTTTTACAGGCCTCTACGGAGAAACATTCCTATTATAATGAAAGTACAAAGGCCTGCAGCAGAGAAAGAACTGGGTTGGTTGTATACACCGAGGCCAGCTTTACATCTCACAGATGGAAAGGTTGCGTCAATGTTTCTAATCAGTTTATCAATGGTTTCCTAACAAAATTTCACCTCAGCAGAATAATCAGTTAGAATTTTTGTTCCATTTTTCCCAGACATAGACAGTAGATGTGGGATGTTCAGAAAGCATGACACGCACGCACACACAACGGGACTTTATGAAGAGTGTAAACAGAGGTGGTATTCAGTATGAACAGTAATTGTAACAACCAGCCTGTATTGCCTTTTAATGAAAGTTTGTTATCTGAAGATATTCAGGGCTGAACTGTGTGTCCCTTCACACAGAAGCCTGCCAGCTTGTGTTTGACCATCACTAAGGTTTACAGGCTGACACACATGTTCAATACCAGTCGGTGGTATCATTGGAAACTTATAATGAAAGATGTGTGATTATGTTATTACTGTACATCAATACATACCTGTGTCTATTATGATATTATAAAAATGTATCTGTAAGGTTTGTTGACTTCAGTGAGCTAACGATTAGTGAGAACACACTCTTTATTAATTGATTCTGTTGTTGTGGATATGAGGAGGGAGAGAGAGTTTTGAGGCTATAAAATGTTTATATACATTGTTTACAACATTGGAGTAAAACAAGCTTATATTTTGGGTTCTGATGGGGTCCGACAGTTGAACGAACTCATGAGGCATTTCTAAGTTATATTCTTTAAGAATCAATGGGTTAGTGGTGCGGTTAGCTATTTTTCCACCCGCACCCGCCTGCAGTTGCTAATAACTCACCCACAACCGCCCAACCTATATGTGAAAAAGAGAAAATCTGAGGCCTGCACCAGGTCCTAACCCGCTAATATAGAAAATGCGCTGTAGGCTACAGTCCGAGACGGCAGAAATATTTTTTGACAGGGGGTGCAGGATTTCTTTGGGCCTGATTTAGATACTTTTGGTCATATAGTGTATGTGGACACTTGCTCATTACAAAATCATGGGCATTAATATGGAGTTGGTCCCCTCTTTGCAGCTATAACAGCCTCCACTCTTCTGGGAGGGCTTTCCACTAGATGTTGGAACATTGCTGCGGAGACTTGCTTACATTCAGCCACGAGAGCATTAGTGAGGTCGGGCACTGATGTTGGCCGATTAGGCCTGGCCTCACAGTGGGCATTCCAATTCATACTAAAAGCGTTAAACAGGGTTGAGGTCAGGGCTCTGTGTAGGCCAGTCAAGTTCTTCCACACCGATCTCGACAAACCATTTCTGTATGGACCTCGCTTTGTGCACATTGTCATGCTGAAACAGGAAAGGGCCTTCCCCAAACCTTCGTCACAAAGTTGGAAGCATAGAATCGTCTTGAATGTCATTGTATGCTGTAGCGTTAAGATTTCCCTTCACTGGAACTAAGGGGCCTAGCTCGGTCCATGAAAAACAGCCCCAGACCATTATTCCTCCTCCACTAAACTTTACAGTTGGCACTATGCATTGGGGCAGGTAGCGTTCTACTGGCATCTGCCAAACCCAGATTCGTCTGTCGGACTGCCAGATGGTGAAGCATGATTCATCACTCCAGAGAACACGTTTCCACAGCTCCAGAGTCCAATGGCGGCAAACTTGTCAATCACTTATTAAAAACTCGCAGCAAGAAACAACCCACTGTGCAAAAACTGACTGAATCAATGTGGAAAACTGATTGAATTTGGAAAAAGTCCTCAACGTAAGGAAATAGTTTTTTTTCACCAAACCTTTAACCTAAATTCAATGACATGGTGACAACTCAACCAAATGTAAACTAAATAAAATAACATTTTATTGGTCATATACATATACATATTTTGGGGCGGCAGGTAGCCTAGTGGTTAGAGCATTGGGCCAGTAACCGGAAGGTTGCTAGATCTAATTCCTGAGCTGACATGGTAAAAATCTGTCATTTTGCCCCTGAACAAGGCAGTTAACCCACTGTTCCTAGGTCTTTATTGTAATAAGAATTTGTTCTTAACTGACTTGCCTAGTTAAATAAAGATATACATGTGTTTAGCAGATGTTATTGCGGGTGTAGCTAACTCCTTGCACTTCTAGCTCCGACAGTGCAGTAATATCTAACAAGTAATATCTAACAATTACACAACATATACCCAATACAAACAAATTTTGTAAAGGAATGGAATTAAGAAAATACAAATATATGGACGATCAATGTCAGAGCAGCATAGAATAAGATACAGTAGAAAAGTATATGATACAGTATATACATATGAGATGGGTAAATTATTATAGTGACTAGTGTTCTATTTATTAAAGTGGCCAGTGATTTTAACTCTATGTATATAGACAGCAGCCTTTATGTGCTAGTGATGACTGTTTAACAGTCTGATGGCCTTGAGATAGAAGCTATTTTTCTGTCTCTCTGTCTCAGCTTTGATTCACCTGTACTGACCTCGCCTTCTGGATGATAGTGGGGTGAACAGGCAGTGGCTCGGGTGGTTGTTGTCCTTGATTATCTTTTTGGCCTTCCTGTGACATTGGGTGCTGTAGGTGTCCTGGAGGGCAGGTAGTTTGGGGGCAGACCGGTGATGGCAGACCGGTGATGCGTTGGGCAGACCGCACTCCCCTTTGGAGAGCCATGCAGTTGCGGGCGGTACATTGGCCGTATCAAGCGGTGATACAGCCCGACAGGATGCTCTCGAAAGTTTGTGAGGATTTTAGGTGTTGCGCCTTCTTCACCACACTGTCTGTCTGAGTTGACCATTTCAGTTTGTCAGTGATGTGTACGGCGAGGAACTTGAAGCTTTCCACCTTCTCCACTGTGGTCCTGTCGATGTGGATAGGGGGGTGCTCCCTCTGCTGTTTCCTGAAGTCCACGATCATCTCCTTTGTTTTGTTGACGTTGAGTGAGAGTTTGTTTTCCTGACACCACACTCCGAGTGCCCTCACCTCCTCCCTGTAGGCTGTCTCATCATTGTTGGTAATCAAGCCTACTACTGTTGTGTCGTCTGCAAACTTGATGATTGAGTTGGAGACGTGCATGGCCACGCAGTCATGGGTGAACAGAGAGTACAGGAGGGGACTGAGCACGCACCCTTGTGGGGCCTCAGTGTTGAGGATCAGCAGGGTGGAGGTGTGGTTTCCTACCTTCACCACCTGGGGCGAAGTGACGTCTGTGCCAAGTGGGAATGGTGTATGAATCATTAGACTCAAGCAGTGTGTGTGCGTGGTAATATCAATCAGAGCCCACTCTCGCTCTCTTTTGTGTGTTTCAGCATGTTATTGTAAAACCAAACAAGCCTCCAGTCATAATGACCTCTGTAGCTGGTACCATGGCAACAAGGTCACTTTCTGACCGATCAAACCTTTTCAGGAAGTTATTGATTGGCCAGACGGTTACTGAAAAAGTGATGGGCCAGACATATACAGTAACAGTGATTGTCCAGAATGTAAATGTAACCCACATGGAGTTGAAATATTTAGTACAATCTCAATTTTAGGCCCCACCTAGAGGCCTAGAGATTAGTTCAGAACCAGGCTTACTTCTGTAAAGGCTTCAGTCCTCTGCTTGTTCAGTTGGCTATATTGGTGAAGTACTAGCTACAGTATATTGATTAAGGCCTGTTCTTTTGCAGATAATTCAAATTCTATGAGTACATTATCTTTCTAGCAGATTCGGTTCAACTATAAATTGTTATCTAGTAATAAGCAAGCGATATGTGAAGTAGGGCTAGGGTCAACGTGTGTGTGTGTGTGTGTGTGTGTGTGTGTGTGTGTGTGTGTGTGTGTGTGTGTGTGTGTGTGTGTGTGTGTGTGTGTGTGTGTGTGTGTGTGTGTGTGTGTGTGTGTGTCATAATGCTGCTGGGGTCTACAGCGGTCCAAACAGAGCACCACGTGAAACAAAATGGCAGTACTGCCTACAAACACATGACCCTGTCCCTGTATCTGCATAAAGCCTGGCTTTGTTTGTGTGTGTGTGTGTGTGTGTTAGTGCAGTAGTGTGTGTAGGATGGTGAAGGCTGGGTCAGTGTCCATGTAGCACTAGTTTGTAGGGGAAACAGTGGTGTGTGCAGACATTTCTCTGGTCTCACTGTCTCACACTGGAGATAAGCTCATAAGCAATTGCATGTTGGAGGTCTCTCTTTCACTGTCACTCTCTCTCTCCACCCTCCTTCACTCTGCCCCATCTCTCTTTCTCTGTCTCCCTCTCTCCCCCATCTCTTTTTCTCTGTCTCCCTCTCTCCTGCTCTCCTTCTCTCTCATTACATAATGGAAAGCCATTCCTTAATGGAAAGCCCTGGTGTGTAATTCATCTGTCTGTGATGGTATCAGGTCCCCTTGTTAGTCTCCCTGTGTCTTGTCCTCACAGTCTATAATGTCCTTGGGATCTGAGGGAGAGACCACCAGAATCCCATATAGTCCCCTGAGATATCCCTAACCTTTACTGAGAGAGAACCCACCTCTACTTCCAGACAGCACTAGATTAGTGATGCATCAATACCCCTCATCCTCGCCATCTTCCTGTCTTCTACCTCTTCCCTCCCTCCCTCCCTCCCTGTTGTTTTGTTACCATGGTGCTGCACTTTGTGACAACTGCTGTTGTCAAAAGGGCTTTATAAAATACATTTGATTGATTGACCATGGTTCAGCCTTCACAGCACAAGGCAATGTTTATTGAACTTACAGAAGGCAGAAAATGTTATCCCAAACTAAATATTTTTATTTGTGTTTACCCTTAATTTAACTAGGCAAGTCAGTTAAGAGTACATTCTTATTATACGTGTTGATATTAGTTGGTAGGGGTCTTTAATTCAACATTATTGTGTTTTGATGTTTTTCTAATACCTTTTAAGACTTTTTCTGGGTGATGTTTAGCGCGTATGGGTCCTTTAACATGGAAATGACCTCTGTGGTGCTCATTGTTATAAACATATTGTTCTATTTGTCATCATCGCATCAATTCAGGCAATTTATCGCGATACAGATTTTTTCCCGTATCACCCAGCTCTTTGTCAATGTGGACAGTCAGTGTGTTATCATGTTCTATTCAGACCATGGTTCATTCTCTCCCTCTCCGTCAATGTGCTATTATTCTATTTTCAGACTATAGTTTTTATAGACTTCACAGCATGGGCTGTTCCGACTCTTCTCTCTGTCAATGTGTTATCATCACTCTGATTAGCCACCCACAGTTCCAAAACCAGACCAGTCATACTGTTGGAGGAAAGAAAACAAATGGCTACAAAAAAATAAATGCATATCTTGTGAAAATAAATGTGAGTAGTGTTATTTATGTTCTGTATGTCTAACCTGTATCTCCTCTTTCTACTAATTCTCCTCTCCAGAGCAGTGCAGCCTGGGAGTAGCAATTCAGCCCGTCATGCCAGCGAGACAGGAAGTGTGTGTGTGAGCCCGACCAGTCCGGTGGGCTGCGCGGGGATGAACATGCCACTGCACCAGATCTCTGTCATCCCCCGTGATGTCACTTCCTCCCGGGTCAGCGGCAGCGGAAAGTCCAAGGACAAACAGGTAGGGCCAAAGATCATGGTCTTCTAGTGGGGTGTTTTTTAGAGTGGGACACCGTTTGGTATGACATGCTTTTTGGCAGGATGACACACTTTCTTAAACAGACTAATGGCAAGATCCATTGTGGGCCACACCTTGTCATGTTTTAATACCGGTTCGGTGTAGCTGTGATTCCAGGAACTCCACAAAGACAGATTGGGGTGTGTGCTTGTGCGTGTGTGTGAGTAGAGAACAGCTCACAGTTCATCACAGTAAAGTCCCCACTACTAAGCTGAAGTGGTTTAATATGGAGAAGCTTTCAGTTTGTGGACGGTTTTGTGCTACTATGCTGAGTCGGACAGTCACAGGAGGATGTGTGTGTGTGGCTTGCCATTTTGTGGACGGTACTACGCAGCGCACAGACCCCCTCGCTCACTCAACTTTGTGGAGATACGTTGAGTTTCCTTGTAGGCCTTTTTTGCGGGGAAACTGTGAAGCCAGCTGTGTAGCCTATTTCCTGTTTCTGTTTATGATTCTTTTATTGAAGAATGTGAAACAATTTTGTGTCTGTTAGCTGCTTTTCATTAAATCAAGCATAGCTGTTCTTTATATGGCCTAAAATAAATGTGTTCATATGGGCAGAAATGATCTACAGGCTATAGCATACTGAATTCTGTTCAGTAATGAAAATAAAACATTTAATGCAGAAAAAAATGGATCTGGTAAAAGGCCGACATTTGGAGGTTTCAATAAAAAAATACTCTGTCACATGACTATAGAAATGGAAACAGAGATTTTAGCGACACAAAGTAACAATAGCCTATGATTAAAGGGTTAGTCTATAATGGGCTCTCATTATCATTATCCACATCGTTCCAATTCAATCAAGTCACAATTATCAGCTTTGGTATTGAGCAGGCTTTCAGTGAGCAGGCTTTCAGAGAGAGGAGAGACCCATGGGTAGGCCTACCTACTGAAAACAAAAATTATAATGAAATTCAGACCACAGAAATTTCTGCCTTTTACCCTACATTTAACAGTCTAATAAGTCAATGTAATATAGGAAAACATCACAAAATCCATCTGGCCTGTGTCGTTTCATTGAGTCTCATTATGATACAGAAAACGTTGCCTATTTCAAAACAACAGAATACCATATTTTGAGTTTACTGTATAGGCCATTATATAAAAGATTAATCTGAGGTACAACTTTAAGGCAAAGACATCTTATTAAAACTATTTTGATATTCACCTCATGTCTTTATAATATGAATGAAAATGTAGTCTATTTTGTTTTGAAATCACTAACGTTATTTGTCCATCTCTCCAATTTGTTCCCACTTTAAATCCAAAAATATGCATGAGAAATTCACAAGACTATAACATTGGAATGTTGTAAAGTGCCACCCAACCTTGGCTTGAGGACACTCCGGTGAAGCCATTGAATAAAATGCATTACAAGGAAATAAAGCTTTTTTGCTTTTGAACCTGTTTAAAAATGCTATAGGCCAACATTTTGACCCTGTATAGTTTGGACTATCCTTTTCGTAACGTATGAGACATCAAAACATTCTAGAAAAACCTTGCATGCTATCACAACAGCTGTTTACTTTACTGTCATTCTGGAAATAATTTTCTGAATCAGCTGATGATTTGTTGAAACGGGGTTCAAGTTCGATGTCTAATTTCACAGATAAATGCTTACTATATTGATAGGCAAACAACACTGCCATTAATACAAGGATCGAAAAGTGTTTTATTTCAGCACGATTTTGGACAAGTAAAATGTTATTAGAATGTATTAACATTTTACATTCCCATGAGGCCCAAAACACAGTTCTAGTTTTAGGAGGTCATACTTAAATGTAAAATAATAATATGCCCACAAACTAAAGACAACTATTTTAGTATTCTTTTAACTTAAGATTCTCACCAAGACAGGCACACAGTCCAGACAGACAAACAGTAAAGTAGGCTATACATTGCACAAGAAGAGTATAGGCTATTTTAAGAGATTTAACTGAATGAATGCAAATGTACGCCGTATGCTGCTAATTAACAATAACTACAGTGGGGGGGGGGGGGAAAGTATTTAATCCCCTGCTGATTTTGTACGTTTGCCCACTTACAAAAAAATGATCAGTCTATAATTTTAATGGTAGGTTTATTTGAACAGTGAGAGACAGAATAACAACACAAATATCCAGAAAAACGCATGTCAAAAATGTTATAAAATGATTTGCATTTTAATGAGGGAAATAAGTATTTGACCCCTCTGCAAAACATGACTTAGTACTTGGTGGCAAAACCCTTGTTGGCTATCACAGAGGTCAGACATTTCTTGTAGTTGGCCACCAGGTTTGCACACATCTCAGGAGGGATTTTGTCCCACTCCTCTTTGCAGATCTTCTCCAAGTCATTAAGGTTTCGAGGCTGACGTTTGGCAACTCGAACCTTCAGCTCCCTCCACAGATTTTCTATGGGATTAAGGTCTGGAGACTGGCTAGGCCACTCCAGGACCTTAATGTGCTTCTTATTGAGCCACTCCTTTGTTGCCTTGGCCGTGTGTTTTGGGTCATTGTCATGCTGGAATACCCATCCACGACCCATTTTCATTGCCCTGGCTGAGGGAAGGAGGTTCTCACTCAAGATTTGACAGTACATGGCCCCGTCAAATGATGCGGTGAAGTTGTCCTGTCCCCTTAGCAGAAAAACACCTCCAAAGCATAATGTTTCCACCTCCATGTTTGACGGTGGAGATGGTGTTCTTGGGGTCATAGCCAGCATTCCTCCTCCTCCAAACACGGCGAGTTGAGTTGATGCCAAAGAGCTCCATTTTGGTCTCATCTGACCACAACACTTTCACCAGTTGTCCTCTGAATCATTCAGATGTTCATTGGCAAACTTTAGACGGGCATGTATATGTATTCTTGAGCAGGGGGACCTTGCGGGCGCTGCAGGATTTCAGTCCTTCACGGCGTAGTGTGTTACCAATTGTTTTCTTGGTGACTATGGTCCCAGCTGCCTTGAGATAATTGACAAGATCCTCCCGTGTAGTTCTGGGCTGATTCCTCACCGTTCTCATGATCATTGCAACCCCACGGGGTGAGATCTTGCATGGAGCCCCAGGCCGAGGGAGATTGACAGTTCTTTTGTGTTTCTTCCATTTGCGAATAATCGCACCAAATGTTGTCACCTTCTCACCAAGCGCTTGGCGATTGTCTTGTAGCCCATTCCAGCCTTGTGTAGGTCTACAATCTTGTCCCTGACATCCTTGGAGAGCTCTTTGGTCTTGGCCATGGTGGAGAGTTTGGAATCTGATTTATTGATTGATTCTGTGGACAGATGTCTTTTTTACAGGTAACAAGCTGCGGTTAGGAGCACTCCCTTTAAGAGTGTGCTCCTAATCTCAGCTCGTTACCTGTATAAAAGACACCTGGGAGCCAGAAATCTTTGTGATTGAGAGGGGGTCAAATACTTATTTCCCTCATTAAAATGCAAATCAATTTATAACATTTTTGACATACGTTTTTCTGGATATTTTTGTTGTTATTCTGTCTCTCACTGTTCAAATAAACCTACCATTAAAATTATAGACTGATCCTTTCTTTGTCAGTGGGCAAACGTACAAAATCAGCAGGGGATCAAATACTTTTTATCCCCACTGTATGTCCAATTGATTACCTTTGAAACTATCCTCTTTGAACTGCCGGATCTGAATAAATGGGTTGGTTGGATGGCTTCAATAGTCCAGCAATCGAATTGCAAATCGTTCATATGCTAATAATCCAAATATTCTGCTTAAAAGGATTTTGCACTGCTACCCTCAGCATTCATTATTCTTACACGGAACCCAAACCGGCTGCGTGCGTGCGACATCGTGCATACATTTATTTTGTCCCCCTACACCAAATGCGATCACGACACGCAAGTTAAAATATCAAAACAAACTCTGAACCAATGACATTAATTTGGGGACAGGTTGAAAAGCATTAAACATTTATGGCTAGTTAGCTTGCACTTGCTAGCTAATTTGTCCTATTTAGCTATTTGTCCTGGGATATAAACATTGAGTTGTTATTTTACCTGAAAATGCACAAGGTGCATTTAATCCACACATAAAACAGCCAACCGAATCGTTTCTAGTCATCTCTCCTGCTTCCAGGATTTTTCATCTTTGAACTTATATGGTGATTGGCATCTAAACTTTCGTAGTATTACCACGACAACCGGCAACACAGTTCGTCTTTCAATCACCCACGTGGGTATAACCAATGAGGAGATGGCACGTGGGTACCTGCCGCTATTAACCAATGAGGAGATGGGAGCAACGCGAGCGGTGTGGTCAGCCTATTAGATGAGGTCAGAACAAGCAATGGAACCCGAATTTATCCTCTCTGTGCGTGGAAATATTATCCTGGCGAATGAAGGCTACACCTACAGATGGGAATGACAGCCACAAATAAGTTATTCTGGAAGTGCACCGAATATGATGCTTTCAAATGCCGTGGTTGCATAACCCTTACTGATGGGGTTATTTCCAAGTTATATGGAGAACACAACCATATTCCAGACAATGCTCTGAAAGGTGATGAATGGCCTGAAGGAGAGAAGCCTGAAGACCCAGGAAGAAACTGACCAAGTTGTGACTGATTTCGAGCCGGTGGCTTTTAAAGCCTTTATGAAGGTGCTTCCTTGGGACCCACAACTGGGGTTGCTTCTTTCACATGACACAGGCCATTTGGTGAAAAGTGCAAATGCTTCCCATAGTGCGACAAAGATTCTTGAACAGCACCGACTACGCCCAAGAGATCAGGAAGCTCGGTGTGCTCGCATTTGTCCCACCCTTTCAATGACTAAATCCTTATGTATGAGACCAGACCACTAAGCACATTCTTGGACAATTTGTTTGTGAACTTGTTTCTATAGCACTGCATTGTCATGTAGCATACTCTTATTTTGTTGTATTTTTAGGTTATTTGAAATAAATGTTTTAGGCATACTTATTTTTAAACCTATTATTTTTGCCTAGCTTTTTCATTGATAAGAAATGTTTTATAGTGAATGGTTGGTGTTAATGGATAGTGTAAAAACTAGATTAAACGAAAATACATTTATATACAATATTCTGCCCATATTAACACATTTATTTTAGGCCATAATTGAACCAATTTCTGTAGCCCAGATATACACTACATGACCCAAAGTATGTGGACACCTGCTCGTCAAACTTCTCTTTCCAAAATCATGGGCATTAATATGGAGTTGGTCCCCTTTGCTGCTATAACAGCCTCCACTCTTCTGGGAAGGCTTTCCACTAGATGTTGGAACATTGCTGCGGGGACTTGCTTACAAGAACATTAGTGAGGTCGGGGACTGATGTTGGGCGATTAGGCCTGGCTCGCAGTAGGCGTTCCAATTCATCCCAAAGGTGTTTGATGGGGTTGAGGTCAGGGCTCTGTGCAGGCCAGTCAAGTTCTTCCACACCGATCTCAACAAACCATTTATGTATGGACCGCGCTTTGTGCACGGGAGCATTGTCATGGGGAAACAGGAAAGGGCCTTCCCCAAACTGTTGCCACGAAGTTGGAAGCACAGAATCGTCTTGAATGTCATTGTATGCCGTAGTGTTAAGATTTCCCTTCACTGGAACTAAGGGACCTAGCCCGAACCATGAAAAAGAGCCCCAGACCATCATTCCTGCTCCACCAAACTTTACCGTTGGCACTATGCATTCGGGCAGGTAGCGTTCTCCTGGCATCCGCCAAACTCAGATTAGTCCGTCGGACTGCCAGATGGTGAAGAGTGATTCATCACTCCAGAGAACGCGGCGGCGAGCTTTACACCATTCCAGCCGATGCTTGGCATTGCGCATGGTGATCTTCGGGTTGCAATCTTCGGCTGCTCGGCCATGGAAACCCATTTGATGAAGCTCCCGACGAACAGTTCTTGTGCTGACGTTGCTTCCAGAGGCAGTTTGGAACTCCATAGTGAATGTTGCAACCGAGGACAGATGTTTTTACGCTCTTCAGCACTCAGAAGTCCCCTTCTGTGAGCTTGTGTGGCCTACCACTTCGCGGCTGAGCCGTTGTTGCTCCTAGACGCTTCCACTTAAAAATAGCTGCACTGGGGTAGCTCTAGCAGGGAAGAAATTTGATGAACTGACTTGTTTGAAAGGTAGCATCCTATGACTGTGCCACATTGAAATTCACTGAGCTCTTCAGTACGGGCCATTCTACTGACAGTGTTTGTCTATGGAAATTGCATGGCTGTGTGCTCGATTTTATACACCTGTCAGCAAAGGGTGTGGCTGAAATAGCCGAATCCACCAATTTGAAGGGGTGTCCAAATACTTTTGTATTATATAGTGTTCTTGTGCCTGTGCGTATAGAGGCTCCACTGTTAACCCTCCCGCTGTCCTGGGGTCATTGTGACCCGTCCTTGTGCTCAACCCTCCCGCTGTCCTGGGGTCATTGTGACCCGTCCTTGTGCTCGACCCTCCCGTTGTCCTCGGGTCATTGTGACCCCAGGCCCCTGTGTCGAAGCTGTGGTAGACTGACTGGAGTAGTACACAAGTGAACGGGTGCCTTTATTTGTGTACCCATGTGTAAGCTGTAGGAAAGAAAAGGGTAGCTATATGGTCATGGGTACACGTCCATACACGTCCGTACACGTCCAGACACGTGGATGAGCGAACCCAATGGCCTGGGGGATATTATTGAACTTGAAAATGGCGCGACCCGTCCTAGACTGACCCGCAGGGGTAAACAAGTGAATTACACGTCCGTCCATGTCCAGACATGTCCATGTATTGTTTTACACGCAGGGTGTATGTGTTTGTTTGTGTTATTGTGCTCCCATGTGTTTGTGTGTGCATGTTTGTGTGTGAAGGGCTGGCAGTAGTGGTCAGCTGTAGATCTGCTAAACAAAGCGTTGTGCTGTCTTCTTAACAACAAAATACTCAATAACACGGTCTATTGTTTATCAGGGTCTGAGTACCTCAGCATGTCAACACAGGTGTTCACAAGAGCCCGCTCAACCTGTACATATGGTGGACTTGACATAGCCTGATTTAGCTGCAGACACACTTTCAGCTTGAAGACTCCATAAAGTTTGTGAATTAAGATGGCTGCAGTCATTCAGTAAGTTACGTACTATATCCATGATTTGTCTGCATCCTTGACAGACGATATGCTCTAATTGGCCTACTTCTCTCTGTTGTTCTGTTCTTTGCTAACATCCCTCCTTCCATCCCTCTGCTCTGCACCAATCCCTCTCTCCCTGCAGCTAAGATCCATTTATTCCTCTCAGGGATGGAGGGATAAATGGAGGTGATTCTTCTCCTCCCTCTGGATCCATCGGAGGAGTGGAGGAGAGGGGGATGGAGCGGACGAGAGAAATAGCTATTGCTTACTCTGCATTCTGATTAGCGGAAGTGTTTGTGTTTGTTTGTGTTTGAGTGTGGTTGCTCCTGCCGTTTAGTCAGAGTGCAGCCCATCTGTCCGAAACAGACACACCTCGTCTTTTAGTGCCTCCAAAAAAAAGAGAAGGGGGGAGAGAGGGAGCATTTGCCTCTATTTAGAGCTCTGTGTTAGTCAGCTGCTTCCTCAGAAACTCTCAACGCTCTTCAAATGCTCAATAAATAATTTATTCTCAGTCTATCTATTTCTTTTTAAGACACACACTCACAGACACACAGACTGTCTCTCACATATCTGAGTAAATCCACTGTGTTAACACTGTTATCCATATGAAATTGTGTTTGGGAAAAATATGCCTCTGAAACAAATTGAAGCAACACATTGTGAGACAGAAAGTTATACAGTTAGGATGCATTCCAAATGTCGCCCTATTCCTTCCCATAGGGCTCTGGGGAAAAGTACTGCACTATATAAAGAACACGGTGCCATTTGGGACACAGACAAAATGCTTACTTATGTGCCCTTCCCAACAATGCAGAGAGAGAGCGTGATCACACAGTCGTTCGGACAGCTGGTGCTCTCATGCATAGTTCAGTGTTGCTTGCCTCGACGCGAGCATAGAAGACATTTAGCTGGTGTGGTAGGCTCGTGTCACTAGGCAGCTCACGGCTGGGTTTCCCTTCCTAAGATCGAATTGTACTACACCGGCTCCGACGCTCGTCGGATGTGGCAGGGCTTGCAAACTATTACAGACTACAAAGGGAAGCACTGCTGAGAGCTGCCCAGTGACACGAGCCTACCAGACAAGCTAAATAACTTATATGCTCGCTTCGAGGCAAGTAACACTGTAACATGCATGAGAGCATCAGCTGTTCCGGATGACTGTATGATCAGGCTCTCCGCAACCGATGTGAGTAAGACCTTTAAACAGGTCAACATTCACAAGGCTGCAGAGCCAGATGGATTACCAGGACGTGTAGTCCGAGCATGCGCCGACCAACTGGCAAGTGTCTTCACTGACATTTTCAACCTCTCCCTGTCCGAGTCTGTAATACCAACATGTTTCAAGCAGATCACCAGCATTTTCTTCTTTGCTTATGGGTTTATACAGTTAGTTGAGAGCGGTCTTAGTGCCAGCTTCGTTCTGTGGTGGTAAATAGACAGATATAAAGAATATAGATGATAACTCTCTTGGTTGATAGTGTGGTCTACAGCTTATCATAAGGTACTCTACCTCAGGTGAGCAATACCTCGAGACTCCTTTAATATTAGACATTGCACACCAGCTGTTATTGACAAATAGACACACACCCCCACCCCTCGTCTCTCCAGAGGTAGCATCTCTGTTCTGCCGGTGCATGGAAAATTCCACTAGCTCTATATTGTCCATATCGTTAGCAAGAAGAACGGATGGCGGTGGGAGTTTACTCGCTCGCCTACGGATTCTTCGAAGGCTGCCCGATCTGCGGCCCCTATTCATGGGTCTTTTCTTCATGCAAAAGGTGGGGATCTGGGCCTGTTCCAGTGAAAGCAGGATATCCTTTTCGTCTGACTCGTTAAAGGAAAAAGTTTCTTCCAGTCCACGGTGAGTAATCGCTGTTCTGATGTCCAGAAGTTATTTTCGGTCATAAGAGACAGTAGCAGCAACATTATGTAAACACTAAGGTTAAAAGGAGGTCAGAGACCTGACCGTGTGGTGCAAGGACAACAACCTCTCCCTCAACGTGATCAAGACAAAGGAGATAATTGTGGACTACAAGAAACAGGAGGATTGAGCACGCCCCTATTCTCATCAACGGGGCTGTAGTGGAGCAGGTTGAGAGCTTCAAGTTCCTTGGCGTTGTTGGCCAATTTCTTCAACAGATGATCAGTTCTACAGTCGTGGCCAAATGTTTTGAGAATGACACAAATATTAATTTCCACAAAGTTTGCTGCTTCAGTGTGTTTAGATATTTTTGTCAGATGTTACTATGGAATACTGAAGTATAATTACAAGCATTTCATAAGTGTCAAAGGCTTTTATTGACAATTACATGAAGTTGATGCAAAGAGTCAATACTTGCAGTGTTGACCCTTCTTTTTCAAGACCTCTGCAATCCGCCCTGGCATGCTGTCAATTAACTTCTGGGCCACATCCTGACTGATGGCAGCCCATCTTGCATAATCAATGCTTGGAGTTTGTCAGAATATGTGGGTTTTTGTTTGTCCACCCGCCTCTTGAGGATTGACCACACGTTCTCAATGGGATTAAGGTCTGGGGAGTTTCCTGGCCATGGACCCAAAATATTGATGTTTTGTTCCCCGAATCACTTAGTTATCACTTTTGCCTTATGGCAAGGTGCTCATTCATGCCGGTTAAGGCATTGTTCGTCACCAAACTGTTCCTGGATGGTTGGGAGAAGTTGCTCTCGGAGGATGTGTTGGTACCATTCTTTATTCATGGCTGTGTTATTAGGCATAATTGTGAGTGAGCCCACTCCCTTGGCTGAGAAGCAAGCCCACACATGAATGGTCTCAGGATGCTTTACTGTTGGCATGACACAGGACTGATGGTAGTGCTCACCTTGTCTTCTCCGGACAAGCTTTTTTCCAGATGCCCCAAACAATCGGAAAGGGGATTCATCAGAGAAAATGACTTTACCCCAGTCCTCAGCAGTCCAATCCCTGTACCTTTAGCAGAATATCAGTCTGTCCCTGATGACTTTCTTTGGCTCCCTGAAAGCCTTCTTCACAACAATTGAACCGCTCTCCTTGAAGTTCTTGATGATCCGATAAATGGTTGATTTAGGTGCAATCTGTCTGGCAGCAATATCCTTGCTTGTGAAGCCCTTTTTGTGCAAAGCAATGATGACGGCATGTGTTTCCTTGCAGGTATCCATGGTTGATAGAGGAAGAACAATGATTCCAAGCACCACCCTCCTTTTGAAGCTTCCAGTCTGTTATTCAAACTCAATCAGCATGACATAGTGATCTCCAGCCTTGTCCTAGTCAACACTCACACCTGTGTTAACGAGAGAATCACTGACATGATGTCAGCTGGTCCTTTTGTGGCAGGGCTGAAATGCAGTGGAAATACAATTGTATGCAGAAGTTGGTACAGAATACAGTATGTGATAGCTCTCCCCAGGTTCTGCAAAATGTCTAAGACATCCTGTAACTCATATAGCCTCTCTCAGTCCTCCTTGCGTGACTTTTCCTGACAACAACATTTTAATAAATCTAACCTCCCCCTGACAGCAGCAACCATCTTGTCAGCAATTAAAATCTCAGAAGTGGGTTTGACCTGAACTTGACCTTTCATCACAACATAACAAGGTGAACAAGTCTAACCATCTTCTGACAGGTGGCTGTTTTTCATACAGCTGCACCATCGAGAGCATCCTGATGGGTTGCATCAATGTCTGGTAAGGCAACTGCTTGGCCTCCAACCGCAAGACAGAGGGTAGTGCGTACGACCCAGTACATCACCGGGGCCAAGCTACCTGCCATCCAGGACCTCTATACCAGGCGGTGTCAGAGGAAGGCCCTAAAAATTGTGAAAGACCCCAGCCAACCTAGTCATAGACTGTTCTTTCTGCTACCGCATGGCAAGCGGTACCGGAGCACCAAGTCTAGGTCCAAGAGGATCCTAAATAGCTTCTACCCCCAAGCCATAAGACTCCTGAACAGCTAATCAAATGGCTACCCAGATTATTTGCATTGCCTGTAGCGGGATTTCTTATTATTTATTTATTTATTTATTTATTTTTTCTCCCCAGTCTTGTCTCATCGCTGCAACTCCCGTACGGAGAGAGAGAGAGAGAGAGAGAGAGAGAGAGGCGAAGGTCGAGAGCCGTGCGTTCTCTGAAACACAACCCAACCAAACCGCACTGCTTCTTGACACAATGCCGACTTAAGCAGGAAGCCAGCCGCACCATTGTGTCGGAGGAAACACCGTGCACCTGGCGACCGTGTCAGCGTGCACTGCGCCCGGCCGCCACAGGAGTCGCTAGTGCGTGATGGGACAAGGACATCCGTACCGGCCAAACCCTCCCCTAACCCGTACGATGCTGGGCTAATTGTGTGCCACCCCATGGGTCTCCCAATCGCGACAGAGCCTTTAGAGCCTTTATCTCTAGTGGCACAGCTAGCACTGCCATGCAGTGCCTTAGACCACTGCGCCACTCGGGAGGCCCCGTAGTGGGATTTCTTATAAGCGTCCGGATTAGTGTCCCGCTCCTTGAACGCGGCCGCTGTAGCATTTAGCTCAGTGCGGATGTTGCCTGTGATCCATGGTATCTGGTTGGGATATGTATGCACAGTCACTGTGGGGATGGCATTGTCAATGCACTTATTAATGAAGCCGGTGACTGATGTGATAAACTACTTCTCAGAATTATTTTTGGAGTGACACCGCTTTACCATAACAGTGTGACACTGAAACTGCTCTGTGTCTGCTATGGAGGATAAGGAGAGAGCTGATGTGACTGGACTAATCACTTATACATGTTTAGAGACATGGATGCTTTGTTATTTAAGACTTTGCACTTTGTTTATAACGGTATATTATTCTCTTGTGGTTGCTTGTTTACTTGGTAAACTTCCTCCTTTTAGCGTTTGATTGTTGATGTGATAAGTAGTTAAATAGTTATTAAGATTACACACCCATGCACACAAAGCAGGCTGAGCTGTTTATAAATTGCATCCATACACACGCACACACCCAAATGCACGCATGAACACACACACACACACACACACACACACACACACACACACACACACACACACACACACACACACACACACACACACACTCAAACTTATAACACTCACACTCTCTGGGCCAATTGCAAACTACCTCTCCCTAAAGCTGATGCCAGTGTTGAACTTTGAGTCCTGATTGCTATCAAAATCTACTGTGGCAATTGACCCTACACATTTTATGAATGGAAAACTATGTTGGTGTAGCCTACACTTAATCATTTTTCATTTCCAATTAATGTAATCCATTAGTTAGAACTTGTCTTAAAAAGTATGGTAATTTCTTATCAAGATTCTGGGGAAAAAGATCCCTGCACTGACCATATTTGAAATGTGTAACTAAATCAAGCCAATCAAATGTTTATCAAATTAAACTGTAGTCTAATACAGTTATTTCAAATGGCACATTTTAAGCTATTTAAGATGAAGCATTTAAATGAATATACTGTATAGGCATAATTTTACTATATTCTTATACTATAATAAGAATTATTCTACCTTCATCAGCCTTATGTTTTCCAATAGATCGTTGTTTAATTGGGGAACCAATAGAGAACCTATAGACAACGAAAGTTGCAGCTGTCTGGAATCATTGTGAGATCCGTCATTTGTTTATTCTTGTGGGTTTTGCGTTGCAATCAAACTTATTTTAGCATGCAGGTGCATGTAATCTCCCGTTTAGTATAGTTTTAAGAAAACCAATGCTAACAAAGTGCTCCGTACGAAGTTCAGCTACTTCATTGCAATTGGCCGTCAGTGTCTTATGGAAAAAACACATGCATTTCACATGAGAAAATGTGAAGTGTTCCAAAAACACATTTTCACGTGATCTTATGTGAAGTTAATGTGATAACGTGACGACATGTGCTGGCAATAGTCCTCTCCTCTGCCTTGAGGTATTTGGATTAGATCGTCAGGGGTGAGACCATAGCATGACCTTTACAACAAACAAATACAGTTATCTCACAAAATATACACAAAATGAACTCTGATTAATTCCATAGGTGTATTAAAAACATTCCTACAAACCCTAAGGGTGTGAACAGATGTGCCAAACATTCTTGTGATGATGTTCCCTCTGCCCAACTCTGTCCTCTCGAGATTGCCCTAGCCAGGGGCCTGGTTATGGAAATGTAATGCAAATTACCCATAAAGCCTTGGAGCAGAGGAAGGGGATGTGGAGAAAAGTTATCAGGAAAACAATGTTTACATCATAGAGATAGAAAAAGAACTAATCTTTGTATCTGTGCCTTTATGGCGTCTGTGACGGAGGGTTCCCGGTTTCAGTATCCCTGTATACTACCTACCGCCGTTGTTCCCTTGAGCAAATCACTTTACCCCCAAGTGTTCCCCTAAGTGCTCCAGCGTGATGCCGCAGGCAATGTGCTGCTCCCAGCCTGTGATGTGTTTGTTTTGTGTCAGGTTGGGTACTGTGAAAGCAAAAAATATCCATGCAAATGGACCAATAAAGCAAGTATTGCATTTTTTGTTTAAAAAAAGTCTAAAAGCTAATATTGGTGGTTAGTGCTGGAGTCCTGAACCGAATCTTGTTTGTTGTTTATTTATTATGGCCACAAGATGGCAGAGATATAGCTTAAAGCCGTGATCATTGGCCGATCGCTCCCAACCTATAGGAATCCCCACCCAGTTGACTACTTTAAAATGGTGAAAAACCCTCAATGGTAATGTCCATGCTAAAACAGATTATATCCATCTAGAGCCCTCTTTCTACCTCTATAGTGTACATGCCTTGTGACCACCAGGAAGCAAGAGTAAACACTTTACTTAAAAACAACAGGTGTGATATACTGTAGCTTTGTGGTTTGGGTGGTCTAGGGGTTAGTGTCGCCGCCTTCAATAAGCGCTGTATTCCCGGTGCTGACGTGGTTATGAATCAGTCCCACTGTTTGACACACTTGCTCAATCAGAAATAGCACCCTTTAGGTCCTTCCACTAATTTGGTGCCTTTTGAGATGTGTAAGTTTTGATTTCACCTCATTTTAACATTCTCTCATGAAGAGCTGCACATGTTAAACTTAATTTTAAAAACACGTTTTCCCATCTCAAGAGGTTAAATAAAATGTTTTGCTATAGTAATTGCCTATTAAGTGTCAGGGTAACAGGGTCGACCGTAACAGGTTTGACGATTTCATCTTAAATCAGCCATAAATCCCCTTGTGACGGAGGGAATGGACTTTTATTGTTTGCGACAGGGAGAGGGGCAATTGAATGCAAGCTAAAAAAAAATGTTAAAATGTCTTGTGGCCTGTATCTGTGGGTAACAGGGTTGATGTGTTATGCTCGACCCACTGAGTTTTCCACCACAAAACACCAGAAAATGGCCAAAAGAGTAGAACCAGCTCACCTGCTTATAAACTATAATTTGACTATTAGATGTTAAATGTTTATTTTGAAAAAAATATTTATAAAGGACAAGTTTCACCATATTAAAACCAGAGTTCAGTTCACGTAACAGGCTTGACCTTAAAAAGAGCGACAGGTTTATTTTTTTTACTTAAAATGAATCACTAATCACATGAAATAAATAATAATCTTCAGAAATGACAAAATAACTAGGACCAGAGATTTGAGTCTGTATGTTGGCAACAGTCTCTCTATGTTAGTGATGGCTGTTTAACAGTCTGATGGCCTTGAGATAGAAGCTGTTTTTCAGTCTCTCAGTCCCAGCTTTGATGCACCTGTATTGACCTCGCCTTCTGGATGATAGCGGGGTGAAGAGGCAGTGGTTGTTGTCCTTGATGATCTTTTTGGCCTTCCTGTGACATCGGGTGCTGTAGGTGTCCTGGAGGGCATGTAGTTTGCCTCCAGTGATGCGTTGTGCAGAACGCACTACCCTCTGAAGAGCCTTGCGGTTGAAGGCAGTGCAATTTCCGTACCGATCGGTGATACAGCCCGACAGGATGCTCTCGATTGGGCATCTGTAAAACTTTGAGTGTTTTAGGTGACAAGCCAAATTTCTTCAGCATCCTGAGGTTGAAGAGGCGCTATTGCGCCTTCTTCACCACGCTGTCTGTGTGGGTGGATCATTTCAGTTTGTCTGTGATGTGTACGCCGAGGAACTTAAAATGTTCCACCTTCTCCACTTCTGTCCCGTCGATGTGGATGGGGGTGCTCCCTCTGCTGTTTCCTGAAGTCCACGATCATCTCCTTTTGTTTTGTTGACGTTGAGTGAGAGGGTATTTTCCTGACACCACACTCCAAGGGCCCTCACCTCCTCCCTGTAGGCCGTCTCGTCATTGTTGGTAATCAGGCCTACCACTGTAGTGTTGTCTGCAAACTTGATTGATGATTGAGTTGGAGGCGAGCATGGCCACGCAGTCATGGGTGAACAGGGAGTACAGGAGAGGGCTGAGAAATCACCCTTGTGGGGCCCCAGTGTTGAGGATCAGCGGGGTGGAGATGTTGTTTCCTACCCTCACCACCTGGGTGCGGTCCGTCAGAAAGTCCAGGACCCAGTTGCACAGGGCGGGGTCGAGACCCAGGGTCTCAAGCTTAATGATGAGTTTGGAGGGTACTATGTTGTTGAATGCTGAGCTGTAGTCAATGAACCACATTCTTACATAGGTATTCCTCTTGTCCAGATGGGATAGGGCAGTGTGATGGCGATTGCAACGTCAGTGGACCTATTGTGGCGGTAAGCAAATTGGAGTGGGTCTAGAGTATCAGGTAGAGTAGAGGTGATATGATCCTTGACTAGTCTCTCAAAGCACTTCTTGGGAACAGGAACAATGGTGGCCATCTTGAAGCATGTGGGGAAAACCGACTGTGATAGGGAGAGATTCAATATGTCTGTAAACACACCAGCCAGCTGGTCTGCGCATGCTCTGAGGACGCGGCCGGGGATGCTGTCTGGGCCGGCAGCCTTGCAAGGGTTAACACGTTTAAATGTTTACTCACGTTGGCCACAGAGAAGGAGAGCCCACAGGCTTTGGTAGCGGGCCGTGTCAGTGGCACTGTATTGTCCTCAAATCGAGAAAAGAAGTTGTTTAATTTGTTTGGGAGCAAGATGTCGATGTCCGCGACGGGGCTGGTTTTCTTTTTGTAAACCGTGATTGACTGTAGACCCTGCCACATACGTCTCGTGTTTGAGCCGTTGAATTGCTATATTAAACGGCACTATTAAACGGCACTTCATTGAATATAAAAGGCTTTTAAAATTCAACATTGATCAAATCAACGTTTATTTGTCACGTGCGCTGAATACAACAGGTGTAGACCTTACAGTGAAATGCTTACTTACAGGCTCTAACCAATAGTGCAAAAAAGGTATTAGGCGAAAAATAAGTAGGTCAAGAAATAAAACTACAGTAAAAAGACAGGCTATATACAGTAGCGAGGCTATAAAAGTAGCGAGGCTACATACAGACACCGGTTAGTCAGGCTGTTTGAGGTAGTATGTACATGTAGATATGGTTAAAGGGACTATGCATATATGATGAACAGAGAGTAGCAGTAGCGTAAAAGAGGGGTTGGCTGGTGGTGGGTGGGACACAATGCAAATAGTCTGGGTAGCCATTTGATTACCTGTTCAAGAGTCTTATGGCTTGGGCGTAAAAGCTGTTGAGAAGCCTTTTTGTCCTAGACTTTGCACTCCGGTAGCGCTTGCCATGCGGTAGTAGAGAGAACAGTCTATGACTGGGGTGGCTGGGGTCCTTGACAATTTTTAGGGCCTTCCTCTGACACCGCCTGGTGTAGAGGTCCTGGATGGCAGGCAGCTTAGCCCCAGTGATGTACTGGGCCGTACGCACTACCCTCTGTAGTGCCTTGCGGTCGGAGGCCGAGCAATTGCCGTACCAGGCAGGGATGCAACCAGTCAGGATGCTCTCGATGTTGCAGCTGTAGAACCTTTTGAGGATCTCAGGACCCATGCCAAATCTTTTTAGTTTCCTGAGGGGGAATAGGCTTTGTCGTGCCCTCATCACGACTGTCTTGGTGTGTTTGGACCATTCTAGTTTGTTGTTGATGTGGACACCAAGGAACTTGAAGCTCTCAACCTGCTCCACTGCAGCCCCGTCGATGAGAATTGTTGCACAATTTTTACTTAAAATTTCAACGGGACGCAAAAGGCACTCATTTTGTGGAACGACCCCTATAGGGTTGAAAATTAGCCGGCTGGCTAAATCCGGCACTTTTACTGAAATGTTGATTTACTGTGTGCATTGTCCCTGAAAAAATAGTAAAGTAAAGTGCGGCCCCTGGTCGTAGTGCACTATGTAGTGAAGCTCATCAAATCAAAGTTAATTGGTCGCGTACACAGTTTAACAGATGTCATAGCGGGTGCAGCGAAATGCTTGTGTTACTAGCTCCTAATGTCATGTACACAAAATATCAAAAACAAGAAATCACAAATGTCAGAACGAATCCAGTTAACAACCCAAAAAAACTGTAGCCATAATCCAAATGCAATCTATGGGTATATACACCAAAAAGATTTACTAAGAATGATATGTACAGCAGTAGATATATTCCAGTGAGCAAGCAGGATGCATGTTTTGGAATATTTGTATTCTGAACAGGATTCTTTCTTTTCACTCTGTCATTTAAGTTAGTATTGTGAAGTAACTACAATGTTGTTGATCCATCCTCAGCTTTCTCTTATCACAGCCATTAAACTCTGTAACTGTTTTAATGTCACCATTGGCCTCATGGTGAAATCCCTGAGAGCTTTCCTTCCTCTCCGGCAACTGAGTTAGGAAAGATGCCTGTATATTTGTAGTGACTGGGTGTATTGGTACACCATCCAAAGGGTAATTATTAACTTCACCATGCTCAAATTGATATTCAAGGTCTGCTTTGAATTTTTTTTTGTATCTACCAATAGGTTCCCTTCTTTGCGAGGCATTAGAAAACCTTAACCTTACATGTAATTGTATGTCATCATTCAAAAATCATGTTGAACACTATAATTGCAGACCTGCAACTTACTAAGCACATTTTTACTTCCGAACTTATTTAGGCTTGCCATAACAAAGGGGTTGAATACTTACTGACTCAAGACATTGCAGCTTTTAATTTTTAATTAATTTGTAAAAATGTATAACAACTTGAATCCATTTTGACATTATGGGGTATTGTGTTGTAGGCCAGTGACACAAAATCTCATATAATCAATTCAATTTAATAAAAATAAAAAAATTCAGGCTGTAACACAACAAAATGTGGAAAAAGTCAAGGGGTAAGAATACTTTCTGAAGGCACTTTATGTTTGTTCGTGGTTCTCAAACATTTTGGGGAAATAAAGATTAAGTTGTGGATTGATGAAGTGAAGACCTTGGTCAGCTGGTGGTGTTACTCAGTTTGTGTGTGTGTGTGTGTGTTGCTGTGCCACTTGAGATTTGAGAACTCCAAACCATAATTATACTGAACAAAAATATAAATGCAACATGCAAAAATATCAAACATTTTACTGAGATACAGTTCATATAAGGAAATCGGTCAATTGAAATTGTAACGGTTGTCGTCGGGAATGGAGGACCAAAACGCAGCAGGAATGTGGATGCTCATCTTGTATTTATTTTAAAATAAAGCGAACACCAAAATTACAAAAAGAAGAACGCACGAACAACAAAACAGTCTTGTCAGGCTCACACAGGCAAAACAAGAAACAATCTCCCACAAACACTTAACCAAACACATACCCATATATAGGACTCTCAATCAGAGGCAACTAGAAAACACCTGCCTCCAATTGAGAGTCCAACCCCAATAAACTAGACAAAGAAATACAAAAGACTAGAGACCACATAGAAATACAAACCTAGAACATAACCCCAAAAACCCGGAAATAATAAATCAAACACCCTACTACATAAAACACCACCCCGAACCACTTAAACAAAATACTCTCTGCCACGTCCTGACCAAACTACAATAACAAATAACCCTTATACTGGTCAGGACGTGACAGAAATGAATTCATTAGGCCCTAATCTATGGATTTCACATGACTGGGAATACAGATAGCTTAAAAAAAAGGTAGGGGCGTGGATCAGAAAACCATTCCGTATCTGGTGTCACCACCATTGGCCTCATGCAGAGCGACACAGCTCCTTCACTGTTGATTGTGGCCCGTGGAATGTTGTCCAACTCCTCTTCAATGGTTGAGGAACACGCTTTTATACACGTCGATCCAGAGCATCCCAAAACGTGCTCAATGGGTGACAAGTCTGGTGAGTATGCAGGCCATGGAAGAACTGGGACATTTTCAGCTTCCAGGAATTGTGTACAGATCCTTACGACATGGGGCCGTGCATCATCATGCTGAAACACGAGGTGATGGTGGTGGAGGAATGGCATGACAATGAGTCTCAGGATCTCGTCACAGTATCTCTGCGCATTCAAATTGCCATTGATAAAATGCAATTGTGTTCATTGTCCGTAGCTTATGCCTGCCCAATCAATAACCCACCGCCACCATTGGGGGGACTCTGTTCACAACATTGACATCAGCAAACTGCTCGCTCACTTTACGCCATACAAGTGGTCTGCGGCAGTGTTGTAAAGTACTTAAGTAAAAATACTTTAAGTACTAAAGTCGTTTTATGGGTATCTGTACTTTACTTTACTATTTATAGTTTTGACAACTTTTACTTTTACTTCAATACATTCCTAAAGAAAATAATGTACTTTTTACTCCATACATTTTCCCAGACACCCAAAAGTACTCATTACATTCTGAATGCTTAGCAGGACAGGAAAATGGTCCAATTCACAGACTTATCAAGAGAACATCACTGGTCATCCCTACTGCCTCTGATCTGACGGACTAACTAAACACACATGCTTCCTTTTGTAATTTATGTCGGAGTGTGCTCCTGGCTAAATAAAAAAATTGTGCCGTCTAGTTTCCTTAATAAAAGGAATTTGAAATGGTTTATACTTTTACTTTTGATGCTTAAGTATATTTTAGCAATTACATATACTTTTGATACTCAAGTATATTTAAATTTTACTGGGTGACTTTTACTTGACAAATTGTCTATGAAGGTATCTTTACTTTTACTCATGTATGACAATTGGGTACTTTTTCCACCACTGGTCTGCGGTTGTGAGGCTGGCCGGTTGGACGTACTGCCAAATCTCTAAAAAGACATTGGAGGTGGCTTATGGTATAGAAACTAACATTACATTCTCTGGCAACAGCTCTGGTGGAAATTCCTCCATTCAGCATTGCACAAACCCTCAACTTGAGACATCTTTGACATTGTGTTGTGTGAAAAGCCTGCATTTTAGTGGCCTTTTATTGTCCCCAACAAAAGGTGCACCTGTGTCATGATCATGCTCTTTATTCAGCTTCTTGATATGCCACACCTGTCAGGTGGATGGATTATCTTGGCAAAGGAGAAATGCTCACAGGGATGTAAACAAATGTATATGGAACATTTCTGGAATCTTTTATTTCACCTCATGAAACATGGGACCAACATTTTACATATGTTATATTTTTGTTCAGTGTACATTTATAGGAAAGAATATGATACAGAGAAACAGAGGGTTCTGACTGACTGGGGTCTTCGGCCGTGCTGGGAATTACTTCCCAAATAGGCTGCCTAGGCTTCAGTTGTTTCAGCCTTTTTGTGTGTTCGTGTGTGTGTGTGTGTGTGGTTTGTTCGTTCGTTCGTTCCAGCAGTTGATGCTGGGGACGAGGGCCCAGGGTTCTGGTCAAAAGTAGTGCACTAAATTGGGAATAGGATACCATTTGGGACCTGGCCTCTAACTGAAGTGCATAGTTCTTGATTTTAAGATGCATCACTTAATTATAGGACTAAGCATTGAAAGAACAATTGAAGAGTTTATTTCCAAAATGCTATATCCACAATTGTTTTATTATTTTTTGGTGTAATTTTTCATCAGAAATTATTATGGGTACCTTCATGTGTAAAATATTTCTGTTTCATTCATAGATTTTAGATGTTTGCAAAACGCTATATACCCATTGTTTAGCTGGAACGGAATGTTTGTATCCTGTATATTTGACTGTGATATGTGGTTGTCTCACCTAGCTATCTTAAGATATCTTAAGACACTTTCTGTAAGTCGCTCTGGATAAGAGCATCTGCTAAAATGTTAAATGTAAATGTTTATATGCAGATCTCATACTATATTGAATTATTTTAGCTGTAAAAACATTCTATTGATGTCACAAATGTATAATTTTACTTTTTTTTAATTAAAATGTAGTTACTACATTTGACTGTGGAAACTGAGTAGTACTACTTATTTCTCTGACTCTGTAATTGAAAAACCCAATGCCATGATAAGTTAATGAAAAAAACACACCAATCTCTTTCATAATTTTTATATAGTGTTTTGGAATGAAACTCTTCACTAGGCCTTTTATCTTCCAACAATGTCTCTTTCCCCCCTGTTTTTTTAGTGAAAGAGCAATTAGCAGAAAGAGGCTCGAGGAGGTGATGATACACTCCAATTATAACCCTGAAACATTACTTTCAGTGATACACACACACACACACACACACGTCATTCCTCTACCCAAGAATAGCAATAAACCCTTTACTGGCTCAAACAGCCGACCAATCAGCCAACCCTTATTAAACCTTTTAAATAATTGTTTTTGACCAGATACAATACTATTTCACAGTAATTGATAATAAGAAGCTTGTGGGAGCTGTTTTGTTAGACTTCGGTGCAGCTTTTGACATTGCTCATAATCCGCTGTAAAAACATATGTGTTATGGCTTTACATCCCCTGCTATATCGTGCATCAAGAGTTACCTGTCTAACAGAACATAGAGGGTGTTCTTTAATGGAAGCCTCTCTAACATAATCCAGGTAGAGTTGGGCATTCCCCAGGGCAGTTGTCTAGGCCCCTTACTTTTTTCAATCTTTACTGATGACCTGTCACTGTGAAATCACTGCAACACTTCAGAAAGAGCCGCAGTCAGTTTTAGAATGGGTGGCAAGTAATACGCTGGTACTAAACATTTCACAAACTAAAAGCATTGTATTTGGGACAAACCTTTACTAAACCCTTTAACCTCAACTAAATCTTGTTATGAATCATTTGGAAATGTAGCAAGTTGAGGAGACTAAACTCCTTGGTGTAACCCTGGATTGTATACCGTCATGGTCAAAACATATTGATGAAACGGTAGCTAAGATGGGACGAGGTCTGTCCGTAATAAAGCGTTGCTCTGCTTTCTTGACATCGCTATCAACAAAACAAGTCCTACAGGCCCTAGGTTTGTCGCACCTGTATTACTGCCCAGTCATATAGTCAAGTGCCACAAAGAGGGACATTACAGTTGTCCCAGAACACAGAGACGCACGGCTGGCCCTTAAAATGTACACGGAGGGCTAACATCAATGACATGCCTGTCAGTCTCTCCTTGGTCAAAGTAGAGGAGAGATTGACTGCATCACTACTTGTCTTTGTGAGAGGTATTGACATGTTGAAGGCACCGAGCTGTCTGTTCAAATGTCTAGCAAACAACTCAGACATACCCCACAAGACATGCCACAAGGGGTCTCTTCACAGTCTCTAGGTCAAGAACAGACTCCGAGAAATGCACAGTACTACACAGAGCCATGACTACATGGAACTCTATTCCACATCAAGTAATGCAAGCAGTAAAATCAGATTACATTTTTTTTTTAACATATAAAACTACTCCTTATGGAACATCGCGGACTGTGAAGACATGCATACGCACACACACGGTAGCTCACACACTCTGCACACGCGTACATTCTAATATTGTTGTATGGTGGTATAATACATATTGTATTGTAGATATGTAGTGGTATAATAATGTTATGATGTAGCGTTATCTTTTGTTTTATATGTAATGTAAGTGCCTTAGTGTTTGGACCCCGGGAAAAGTAGTGGGGATCCCTAATAAATACATATACATACATACATACATACATATACACACACAAAGAATTTCACTGTACTTGTGTATGTGCCAAATAAAACTTGAAAAACACACACACACCACAATCCTTAAAATCCACACCATTTGTCCCTCTGTGGAGGGAAGGACAGATCTGACTTAGCCCGTTCCAAAGCAGAGGCTTAAAACCATATAACAGGAGCATCATGCAGTAAGTAGATCAGTCAGAGCTCTGTACTACATTATCTCTAGTGAGGAGGTGGTAGTGCTGGCAGTGCACCAGACCTAGCATCTCTGTCTCTGTCTCTGTCTCTCTCTTTGTCTCTCTCTCTCTCTGTCTCTCTCTCTCTGTCTCTCTCTCTCTCTGTCTCTCTGTCTCTCTCGCTCTGTGTTCTGTTCCATGATCTGTCTGTCCCTCAAACCATTTTCTCCTATGCGTTTTGAGAAAGACGCTAGGGAAAAATGATTCATATATATATTTTTAAGTCTTTGTATGTTTAGTTGATAGAGAGAGATGGAGGTGAAAGATAGAGTGTCATAAAATACACTACATTGCCAAAAGTATGTGGACACCACGTCAAATTACTGGATTTGGCTATTTCAGCTACACTCGTTGATGACAGCTGTATAAAATCGAGCTCACAGCCATGTAGTCTCCATAGACAAACATTGGCAGAAGAATGGCCTTGAAGAGCTCAGTGAATTTAAATATGGCACCGTCATAGGATGCCACCTTTCCAACAACTCAGTTCGTCAAATTTATGCCCCGCTAGAGCTGACCCGGTCAACAGTAAGTGCTGTTATTGTGAAGTGGAAACTTCTAGGAGTAACCATGGCTCAGCCGCGAAGTGGTAGGCCACACAAGCTCACAGAATGGATCTGGATGCAACGTCAGCACAACTGTTCGTCAGGAGCTTCATGAAATTGGTTTCCATGGCCAAGCAGCCACACACAAGCCTAAGATCACAATGCGCAATTCCAACCACAATGCCAAACTTGCCGTCATTGGACTGGAGTGATGAATCACGCTTCACCATCTGGCAGGTTTGGCGGATGCTAGGAGAACACTACCTGCCTGAATGCAATGTGCCAACTGTAAAGTTTGGTGGAGGAGGAATAATGGTTTGAGGCTGTTTTTTATGGTTCAGGCTAGGCCCCTTAGTTCCAGTGAAGGGACATCTTAATGCTACAGCATACAATGACATTCTAGATGATTCTGTGCTTCCAACTATGTGGCAACAGCTTGGGAAAGGCCCTTGTCATGCTGAAACAGGAAATGTCCCCGTGCACATAGCAAGGTCCATACAGAAAGTGTTTGTGGAGATTAGTGTGGAAGAACTTAACTGGCCTACACAGAGCCCTGACCTCAACCCCATCGAACACCTTTGGGATGAATTGGAACAAAGGGGGGACCAACTCAATATTAATGCCCATGATTTTGGAATGAGATGTTCGACGAACAGGTATCCAGATACTTTTGGCAATGTAGTGTAGCAGCGGGCAGCATTCGAACCCATGCTGCAGCGGTAAATATTCAACAGAGGCAGTGGCCTAGTCCGCTAGGCCACCGTAGGCCATGGCCTGTCTGTGTCAGGGTTCTGCTTAATCCTTTGTGACAAATGCCATGTTGATTTGTGTTTTAGAATTTACACACCCCGGGTAATTCACTCAGATTAATGGCTGTCTATCTGAGCTCCCCTCTCTCTCTCCCCCCTATTTATCTTTTTCTCGCTTCCTCTCTCTTTCTGTTTCTCATTTTTAATTGACCTTCATTTGACCTGTTATCCCTCTTATACTATATCTGATGAGATCAGCTCTCTGTTTCACAAACACTCTCCTCCCTTTCTCACCCTGTGAATACCCTTCATTCAACCTCCCTCTTCCTCAAGGTCTTCGACTCCTTTTCCTCCTGTTCTCAATCTGTCTGTCCGGTGAAAGATTAATTTCCCTAATCCCTCCCTATGGATTCATGCAGTAACGTGCGGTGAGGTCGGTGGCTGGGTAAGCACTGGCTATTATCAAAGCCAGATTTACTCACAAATTAAATTGATGAAGCCCAAGTTCATCATACAACAGATAGCTCCAACAACCAAAGTATGCAAAGCTGTCATCAAGGCAAAGCGTGGCTACTTTGAAGAATCTCCAATATAAAATATAATTTGATTTGTTTAACACTTTTTTTGGTTACTACATAATTCCATATGTTATTTCGTAGTTTTGATGTCTTCACTATTATTCTACAATGTAGAACATTTTAAAAAATTAAGAAAAACCCATGAATGAATAGGTGTGTCCAAACTTTTGACTGGTACTGTGTGTGTGTGTACAGTCGTGGCCAAAAGTTTTTTAGAATGACACAAATATTAATTTCCACAAAGTTTGCTGCTTCAGTGTCTTTAGATATTTTTGTCAGATGTTACTATGGAATACTGAAGTATAATTACAAGCATTTCATAAGTGTCAATGGATTTTATTGACGATTACATGAAGTTGATGCAAAGAGTCAATACTTGCAGTGTTGACCCTTCTTTTTCAAGACCTCTGCAATCCGCCCTGGCATGCTGTCAATTAACTTCTGGGCCACATCCTGACTGATGGCAGCCCATTCTGGCATAATCAATGCTTGGAGTTTGTCAGAATTTGTGGGTTTTTGTTTGTCCACCCGCCTCTTGAGGATTGACCACAAGTTCTCAATGGGATTAAGGTCT